>NW_019394571.1:53860-227247 GCF_000612105.2 Orussus abietinus | reverse complement strand
TGTACTTTTGTGCCCCTTTGCAGGTTTAGGTGGATCACCTGGAATCCACTTTTCCACTTTTCCACTAAAGAATTCATACTACCGTACGACTCTGCCTATATAATCATTACATATATCTACCTAAAAGGTCATTAAATTCCAACATTTTTAGTTTTTAAGGTGAAGTGAAACCCCTTCCAAATCAGTCGATTCGAATACAACACTTTTTTTTTAAGGATATTATACCAAACTGTCCACAACTTTGCCAAATCACTCCGGATCATCTAAGAATTGTCCTGACACGTAAAAAATTTGGATTTTGTAAACAAATTTTTTAATTCAGTCCAGACCAGAACCAAAATGGCGTCGAGCTCTCATATTTCGATCGATACACAATTATTGAAGGCTCTGATATGAGAATCGAAAGGGTCAGGGCAATTTTACGAGAATTTAGAACACTCCGGTAATCAATGAACTCGCATTTAAACGGGATAAAGGCAAAAAAAGTGTTGTATGCGCTTCTATGCTAATACGATGGTAATACGACGTCTCGGAGTGAAAATTTAATTGACCTGGAAATCACAGATGGCGCAGGGGGTCCCTCTCCAGTCAATTAGGGCCCCAGAAAGCATGAATCCAGAGGATTTCTGGAGTTTTACTTCGATCTCATTATAATTATTGTACGAAAACGACAGGTGGAGTATGCCATTTGGTACAATACCCAATATAATTCGACACAGCTGTCGTTATAAAAACGAACGTCGGCGACGTAGGCATTTAGAAAAATCTTCTTTATCGACGTCGATCAAGTTCCGCGACGTGTTCCACTTCACCTTAATGGTACCTAACTTGCCGCCATTTTAACTTTTCCTTCGCGTGTATAGGGAAGTACTGAATCTTTGAGCAGGGAATTCAGGGTATGAATATGGAAGACATGGAATGTTTGCTCCGAATTTGCGTCCACGGAATCTCCGACGGACATTTGTGAGCCTCATTCCGCGGGCAATGAGGAAATTCGCTGAATAATTGAATAGGCCGTGTCTCCTGGATGTTCCTTTACGGAACTGGCGTATTTGCTGGGCGTGTCCTTTCTGGGCGACATTCGAAGACGTCCTTGAAGACTGCAGATCGTTCGAGTATCGTTCAACGACTCCGTTTTACCCGGTATTACTCGCGCAACGTTTCATCGAGTGCAAGTAAAAAAGTGACGCCATGTACGCCAACTTTCGTTTTACGCTTTTTCCCCTGTCCATTTAATTGAAGGTTTCCTTTGTAACGAGTCTGTCTGCTCCAGCGATGTGTTAAAAATACCAGAACCCAAAGTACTCTCGGACCTCCATTGTACAGGTCGAAGAAAAAATTGTCGAAGAAAATTGCATTTTTTTCCAGGGCGTTCTCTCTCGTATGAGTTCTTCATTGCATCCTCAAGTGTAGCTTGTGTTTCCGTACCCTCGGCAAGCGGGTTAAGGTGAAGTGAAACACGTCGAGGAACTTGGTGGACGTCGATAAAGAAGATTTTTCTAAATACCTACATTGCCAGCGTTCGTTTTAATATCGACAGCTGAGTCGAATTATATTGGGTATTGAACTAAATGGAATACTCCACCTGTCGGTTTCGTATAGTAATTATGAAGAAATCGAAATAAAACTCTAGAAATCCTCTGGATTCATGCTTTCTGGGGCCCTAATTGACCTGCAGAGGGACCCCCTGCGCCATCTGTGATTTCCAGGTCAATTAAAATTTCACTCCGAGACCCCGTATTATCATCCTTTTAACATAGAAGCGCATACAACACTCTTTNGAGTGATGTATCAAAGTTTCGGACAGTTTGGTCTAGTACCCTTAAAAAAAAGTGTTGTATTCGAATCGACTGATTTGAAGGGGGTTTCACTTCACCTTAATTGAATGAATGAGTCTTTGTTCGAAAGCGTGGGTTCTTCCCAATGGAAAAGTGCAATAGGTATAAATGATACGTTGTGGATTCAACACGGACTGCACTTTTTCCTGCCAGTTTCTGTCCACTTTCAATTAAGCGATGGAAATTGCGGAGAAGTGAAATCGATAAAAAGCTGTCAGAAAATGACGTGCCTCGTAATTACACTTTCCTCATTTCACCTTGCTTCGTTTTATTTGTTTGGTTTTAATTGGAAAAGGTCAGGTGCATTCGCATTTAAATGAACTTCTTTTAAGCTTTCAAGTGCACGGCATTCAGGGGAAACATTTTCCCAACCGTGAAAATTTACATTGAAAAAACGTTTCAAGGCAATTCCAATCGCTGATTAAGGTGATGTGAAAGTGCCGTCGAAGAGGTTTTGCTTATAAAACTTTTCTCCCAACTCGACTTACCGAATAGTTTAAAACTTTACACCGTGAATAGGTAGACTATAAGGGAAGTCCTGAAACTCATGAAATTTCAATTCTTTTCAAATTTCTTTACAGGTATTTTAAAAATAGTACGTAAAAAATAAAATTTCGCCAGTTTCAGGACCTACCTTAGGGTCTCCATATTCACGTTTTAAAGTATGAAACGATTTGAGACACCCAGTTCGTAGAAAAGTTTTATGAACGATTGAGCTTTCGGATACCACTTTCACGTCCCCTTAAGGTGATGTGAAAGTGCCGTCGAAGCGGTTTTGTTTATAAAACTTTTCTCCCAACTCGGTTTACCGAATAGTTTGAAACTTTACAATGTGAATAGGGAGACTATAAGGAAGGTCCTGAAAGTCATGAAATTTCAATTCTTTTCAAATTTGTTTATAGGTAGTTTAAAAATAGTTTATAAAAAATGAAATTTCGCGAGTTTCAGGACCTACCTTAGGGTCTCCATATTCACGTTTTAAAGTATGAAACGATTTGAGACACCCAGTTCGTAGAAAAGTTTTGTGAACGATTGAGCTTTCGGATACCACTTTCACATCCCCTTAAGTTACAGTGACTGTACCCCTTCCCGAAGAAGATGGAAAGGGGAAGTCATCATCGAGAAACCACATTTTCGAGCATCAAATAATATTTTATTACGTAAGGCGATGTGAAAGTACCGTCAAAATGGTCACTTTTTGAAAATTTCTCCTGACTGGGTGCACCTAATTATTTCAGACTTTACAATGTGAATATAGAGGCTATAAGGAAGGTCCCGACACCCATGAAATTTCAAGTTTTTAAAAATTTGTTTATAGCTACTTGCAAATTTTTCTGTAAAATATGAAATTTCATGAGTGTCGGGACCTTCCATATAGCCTCCATCTCAAGTTGTAAAGTTTGATACGATCGGTACACCCAGTTCGGAAAAAAGTGTCATGAACGATTGACTCCTGAGATGCACCTATCACATCCCCATAAGGTAGAAATGTATGAGAACACTGCCAGAAACATAAGAGTAACGTACGTAATCATAAAAATCAAATTTTTTTCGTCGACGATAAATTTTTAAATGAATATTTACAACTATGCACAATGTTGGAACAACTCGTTACCTCTAGTTATATTGACTAAATGGTGAAGTAACCCTTCCTATGTTGTTTTTACTATATTATGCTGATTAATGCAACCTCCTCCCAAGATTGTCCCGTATGTTGCCTTGCAACAGATCGTGAGGTTACCACAATTGTGCTTTTCCTGACCATTTTCTTTTTTTTTCCGTGTAAAAACACGAGTCACCTAAAATTTACTTTTGGATACCGTCCCAGCATGCACATCTAATACTCGTCAATGTTGCAACCGAAGTTGCCCATTTTAAGGTGAAGTGAAACACGTCGAGGAACTTGATCGACGTCGATAAAGAAGATTTTTCTAAATGCCTACGTTGCCGACGTTCGTTTTTATATTGACAGCTGTGTCGAATTATATTGTGTATTGTACCAAATGGTATACTCCACTTGTCGTTTTCGTACAATAATTATAAGGAAATCGAAGTAAAACTCTAGAAATCCTCTGGATTCATGCTTTCCGGGGCCCTAACTGACTGCAGAGAGACCCCCTGCGCCATCTATGATTTTCAGGTCAATTAAATTTTCACTCCGAGACCTCGTATTCCCATCGTTTTAGCATAGAAGCGCATACAACACTTTTTATGCCTTTATCCCGTTCAAATCCAAGTTTATCGACTACCAGAGTGTTCTATATTGTTGTAAAATTGTCCTGGTCCTTTTGATTCTCATATCAGAGCCTTCGATAATTGTATATTGAACGGAATATGAGAGCTCAACGCCATTTTGGTTCTGGTCTGAGCTGAGTTAAAAAATGTTGTTAAAAAATCCAAATTTTGAATGTGTCAGGACAATTCTTAGATGATCAGGAGTGACGTGTCAAAGTTTCGGACAGTTTGGTCTAATACCCTTAAAAAAACGTGTTGTATGCGAATCGACTGATTTGAAGGGGGTTTCACTTCACCTTAACCATGGAAGATGACCATTGTCTAGCGAGTTCTTGATAACATGGTAGAAATATTTAAACATTCATGCAATCGGCAACAATAGAGATGTTTCATTATGCCCCATGTTTCGTTGTACCCCACTCTCCCGTCCCACCTGTTTTCAAAACCGAATCGAGAGAGACTACTCGTCGCGCCGGGGTGTCAAACCACCTTGCGGAAGGAATTCAGTGTGAAGACCGCTTAATCGCGTCCGCTTTAGCCGGTTGTCGTACCGGTAGTCGATCCACGCATTCCTCGAGGCATCCAAGCCTGACCAGAATCGACAAGCGGATGCCGATCCGATTCCACTCCATCGCTCGGTCTTCGAGACGTCTTCCATGGCGTCGCGACTCCTACGTGAGCTCGAACGCGACCTTGTTTCCCCCCAGGATTTTCTTTCGGCCGGACGCATCGAAAAGTCCGCCAATTTCCTGCTGTTACGTCCGTAAGAAAAATGCGTGTAGCAATTAGAGTACATAGTTATAATTTCACGAGACCTCGTACCATCCTGGGAATTTTGACTTTCTCCGCTTTCTCACGGGGTGCATTTGGCCGCCAAATGTTGTTTGCCTTTGTGCGAAGGAACCGAACTTTCGCGAAGGGTTGGGTAAAGAAGACCATAAAAAATACCCTTGGACGGTACGTGATCTTACAAAGGCATGGTCAGGCCGTACTCGACCTGGCTACCCTTTTGCTACCCTCGTTGCCGAAGTCGTGGGAGGCGACTTTTTTGGGCATCTCCGCCAACGAACCAATCACGTAAAAGTTAGAAAACATTTGTATCCCTTCCACAACGCGGCAACAATTTTCTGAGGCACCGCGAGTCCTTGCGTGACTCCAAAGGGGACACTCTGCTTTTTACAACGAACGAAGGAAGTCCTCGATTCTCATTTAGAACAACGTAACGCGAAGCTGCATCCCTCCGTACGCTTTATCCCAGTAGAAGTCTGGTTTAAAAACAATTAATCAGAACTATTAGGAGCTGTTCGCCTTCTGGCGTGCAGTGCAAAGAACACCTGCAACGTCGACGATTTCGACCCGTTCGCTGCCCTTCGCACAAATTCTTTTCGGGAAGCTTCTGGAATCGTTTTAAATCCCAATCGCGCTGACGGCAATTTCGTTGGCCAGCCAAGCACAACAAATCGCATCGCTTATCCGCCCCGAATTAGCCGATGTTTGCCAGGAAGCGGTTTTCGGCTGGATTTCCGTCCGCGGGTCGTGTTAGGTCGGGATCGTTTACTCGGGAGCGGTGATAGCGATTACCCGAGGATGTCGATCGGACCGTGCCTCGTGGGTTTGTTTTGGGGACTCGCATCCAGATGGTTGAAACCAGCCAAAGACCTCGTCGAGCAAAGTAACGAAGATACTTTATTTTCGATGCCTCTTGGTTTTACAGGAACGACTCGTAGATTCGGTCAACTCAAGGGGACTAGCGTTCGCCGAGAGTTACAGGTGTCTCGCACGCAGGTTACAGAATGGAGATAGTTCAAACTTCGGTAGACCAGAGAGCGAGCCCTTCGGAGCGGGCCTTTTTATACTGACCTAGGATGTTCCTAGGCGCGGAGGAGGATGCTTATTGGTGGGTTTTTAAGATTGAGGAGGGAAATGTCTCATGTGATTGGCTTGGGGACAGGTCGAAGGGCAAACAGGTGGAAAGTGTCTTTTTCCAGAGAATCTGAATGTTTGACGTTTTCCAGGGCTGTCATCTAGTTTGGGGTGCGGAAGTACTCGGATAAACAAAGGGGAGATAAGAACGAGGGAGAGCATGTCTCCAGGAGCGCTTTGGAGCACGAGACGCGTTGCTTAGTCTCTTTCTTAATATTACTTAAAATAAAACGTTAGGTAGGGACCTAACAGTCGACGCATCGTCTGCCGGTTTCAGTTCGGAGGCTAATTTTGGAACGATTACTCGGATCCTCCCCCGAGAAAATCTCGAAATAGTCTCGGCAGATCATTGAGCGCACGAATTATGGGTAACCCAAGATCCCTAGGGCATCTCGGAGAACTTTTCACGAGCAGGTGTCCGTGCATTAATTATGTTATGTCGTGAGCATAAAGCCTAAAATGCAAATGCTAGGAGCAGTATTCATAAATTTATGACAAAATAAATTTTCGTATAAGCGAGAGATGGTTCGGTTTAATGACACGTATTATTTTATGGCAGGTTTATTTTACCGAACGTTAAATCACTCGGAGAATCGCCGTTTATCAAGGGTAACCACGCTCATTAACCGACTCCAATAATTCCTATTCATTTTCCCCATTACCTCATTATCTACGCAAATACTCAAACCCTTAGAGAGGTATCGCGCTCCCTGTTGCGATAAGAAATCATATAAACATGTAAAAATAGAGTACTTGATTTAACTACCGTTTATTTTCATCGGCTGGAATATCAGATCATTGTCATCCAGTCGTATCCGTATGCGCATATAAGAAAAATGTAAGGGACCGTTGATCCATTTTCATCTCTTTTAAGATGAAGTGAAACACGTCGAGGAACTTGATCGACGTCGATAAAGAAGATTTTTCTAAATGCCTACGTTAACGACGTTCGATTTTATATTGACAGCTGGGTCGAATTATATTGGGTATTGTACCAAATGGCATACTCCACCTGTAGTTTTCGTACAATAATTATAAAGAGATCGAAGTAAAACTCCAGAAATCCTCTAGATTCGTGCTTTCTGGGGCCCTACTTGACTGCAGAGGGACCCCCGGCGCCATCTGTGATTTCCAGATCAATTAAAATTTCACTTCGAGACCTCGTATTCCCATCGTCTTAGCATAGAAGCGCATACAACACTTTTTATGCCATTATCCCGTTCAAATGCGAGTTTATCGATTACCAGCATGTTCTAAATTGTCGTAAAATTGTCCTGACCCTTTCGACTCTCACATCAGAGCCTACGATAATTATATATCGATCGAAATATGAGAGCTAGACGCCATTTTGGTTCTGGTCTGGGCAGAGTTAAACAATTTTTTTCAAAAATCCAAATTTTTAATATGTCAGGACAATTCTTAGATTATCAGGAGTGATGTGTCAAAGTTTCGGACAATTTGATCTAATACCCTTAAAAAAAAGTGTTGTTTTCGAATCGACTGATTTGAAGGGCGTTTCACTTCACCTTAAATGCGAGTTTATCGATTACCAGAATGTTCTAAATTGTCATAAAATTGTCCTGACCCTTTCGATTCTCATATCAGAGCCTACGATAATTGTGTATCGATCGAAATATGAGAGCTAGACGCCATTTTGGTTCTGGTCTGGGCAGAGTTAAACAATTTTTTTCAAAAACCCAAATTTTGAATATGTCAGGACAATTCTTAGATTATCAGGGGTGATATGTCAAAGTATCGGACAATTTGATCCAATACCCTTAAAAAAAAGTGTTGTACTCGAATCGACCGATTCGAGGGGGGTTTCACTTCACCTTAAATGCGAGTTTATCGATTACCAGAATGTTCTAAATTGTCGTAAAATTGTCCTGACCCTTTCGTTTCTCATATCGTAGCCTTGGATAATTGTATATCGATCGAAATACGAGAGCTCGACGCCATTTTCGTTCTGGTCTGGGCTAAGTTAAAAAATTAAAAAAAAAATCAAAATTTTTAATGTGTCAGGATAATTCTTAGATGATCAGGAGTGATGTGTCAAAGTTTCGGACAGTTTAGTCTAATACCCTTAAAAAAAAGTGTTGTACTCGAATCGACCGATTCGAGGGGGGTTTCACTTCACCTTAAATCCTAAGGCGATCAATGGCCGTGAAATAACGGCACGGGAGAGTGGCAGGAGTGGCGGTCGCAGGTGCAGAAAATGTTGAGGAATACAGCGCACGTTTCGGGATCTGCTCGAATGGTATCGATTCGCTGCGAAAAGTTGGGTCACGCCTGCGCCATCCGTTTGTTTTGACCGTAAGCACGTGGACGCACGTGGGCGCATTCGGTCACGGTGTGAACGCCGCCTCAAGTCGAATCGATTCGGTCGATCGTCTTCGGCAACTCTATTTATAGACGGGTCGCGGCCGAATGAATGGGCCTCTTTGTACCGCCTCGTCTGGGTCCGAAACAGGTTCCATGGGTTTTGCGACGAGATCCGCAACGAGTCTCGGCTTTGCCTCTCCTTCCCTCCCTCGAGAGACTTCATTGAATATACGAGAAACTTCTCTCTCGCGCTCCTCGCGGGCTTCCACGCCCACGGGTTCACCGGGAACGATAAAACGCGTTTCTTTCGAGAGAGAATCACTTTACAAATTATCGGAACTAAATTAACTCGCAATTATTATTATTCGTACCACCATTGTGTCGTCCCGATGCCCAAGAAACCAGTCTCGTGGCCGAAATATAGGACATCGGAATCGTCATCATTTTGTAGAGCATCGACTTACGGACGTACATATTTTTGTTAATCCGTTAAGGTTAAGTGAAACCCCCTTCAAATCAGTCGATTCGAATACAACACTTTTTTTTAAGGGTATTGGATCAAATTGTCCGAAACTTTGACACATCACTCCTGATCATCTAAGAATTGTCCTGACACATTTGAAATTTGGATTTTTTAACATTTTTTAACTCAGCCTAGACTAGAACCAAAGTGTCACCGAGCTCTCATATTTCGATCAATGTACAATTATCGAAGGCTCTGATATGAGAATCGAAAGGGTCGGGACAATTTTACGACAATTTAGAACACTCTGGTAATCGATAAACTCGCATTTGAACGGGATAGAGGCAAAAAAAGTATTGTATGCGCTTCTATGCCAAAACGATGGGAATACGAGGTCTCGGAGTGAAAATTTAATTGACCTGGAAATCACAGATGACGCAGGGGGTCCCTCTGCAGTCAATTAGGGCCCCAGAAAGCATGAATCCAGAGGATTTCTGGAGTTTTACTTTGATTTCTTGATATTTATCGTACGAAAACGACAGGTGGAGTATGCCACTTGGTGCAATATCCAATATAGTTCGACCCAGCTGTCTATATTAAAACGAACGTCGGCAACGTAGGCATTTAGAAAATCTTCTCTATCGACATTGATCGAGTTCCTCGACGTGTTTCACTTCACCTTAACTGTAAGAATAAACCTGGATAGACCCTAGTATTTCGCCGCGGGTTGGAAGTCCGAGGTTGCTCAATCCATTCACTGCCAGGAAAAATTTAGAGGCTATCTTAATACACACGCTTACTATGAGATATCTCGTAGCTGGCAGTGAATGGATTGAGCGTTACTCGACGAAAGTAGGTGGCAACGTGAAAACTCCCTGGTATATATTAAAACGTCTCATTTCTAGAGTTTGACACCTAAAGCCAGCAACAGTTTTATCCATATCTCACGCACTTTATGCGTGACGGAGAGAATCTTTTCTAGGCGCATATTGCTAACCTTGGTGTCAAGATTTACAGCTACCGGATCCTCCGTTTTTATAGTCAGCGCTGTTATAAACAGCGCTTTAACGATCGCGATCCACATTCGCCGCATCCGCTCGGGCTAGGAAGACGTGAAAATGTCCATGCGCAATTTAATCGTTTAATTGCAAGCTCTCGGAGCGAGTACGGCAATTTCCTCGTGCAGGCCCGTAATAACGAATCGCGGGATCGAATCGTTGCTTTCAACCAGTCGCGAACCCTTCATTTCCTCGGCATATACTTTCTTGGGTGTGGCCCCGACCGGTTAATTGTCCATCTCGGCAAAGCGCTCCCGCGCAATTTTCGAAAGTTCCCGAGGAAGCTCTCGAGGTTTCGGACCGGCTAGGAATTTCTAGCCGTTCGACCTCGATATGGCGGGTCGATGAAGAAGAGTACTCTCGTCTTTGGGCCGACTTGATACCTATTCGTGACCCGGACGCCACCAAGGACGCCGGGGCGGTCGGGAAGCTCCCAATTACGACCTACTATAATAAATCGAGGACACCTCTAGTTGTGTCGTCACCGTGAGCTCTTACCACTTAATAACCATTAGCGCTTCTGTCGTCCAATTTTGCTTCGTGTCTCTACCTCCCGCTAACCCCCTGCCTCGATGATACAGGTCATTTTTTTTCTTTTTCAGGTGAGTACTCCACGTTCTCTGCATTACAGACCGTAGACCAAGGGGTGCGGTGAGTACTAGTCTATTTTCCGTATCTTCTTACGATTTGGCAACGAGAGATGAGCAGCACACCGCTACGGCGATTCCACACACGGTGTGTCGCGTTTCACGTACACCGGTTTGTCGCAGAAACGTTACACCGAGAACTATCCAGTAGGTATTCGACGTCACGAACGGATCGTCGAATTGGTTGGATGTTGCATTTCATTTCTTGCGATGCTTGTATTTTATCCCTCTTCCACCTTTTCATTGATTTTATTCTCAACCACTCGAAGGCTCCTGTCCGTTGGCCGTCGGTAGACAATTAAGGTGAAGTGAAACACCCTTCGAATCAGTCGATTCGAATACAACACTTTTTTTTAAGGGTATTAGACCAAACCGTCCGATACTTTGACACATCACTCCTGATCATCTAAGAATTGTCCTGACACATTCAAAATTTGAATTTTTTAAAAAAATTTTTTAACTCAGCCCAGACCAGAACCAAAATGGCGTCGAGCTCTGATATTTCGATCAATATACAATTATCGAAGGCTCTGATATGAGAATCGAATGGGTCAGGACAATTTTACGACAATTTAGAACACTCTGGTAATCGATAAACTCGCATTTGAACGGGATAAAGGCAAAGAAAGTGTTGTATGCGCTTGTATACCAAAACGATGGTAATACGACGTCTCGGAGTGAAAATTTAATTGACCTGAAAATCACAGATGGCTCAGGGGGTTCCTCCGCTGTCAATTGGGGCCCCAGAAGGCATGAATCTAGAGGATTTCTGGAGTTTTACTTTGATTTCTTTATAATTATTGTACGAAAACGACAGGTGGAGTATGCCATTTGGTACAATACCCAATATAATTGGACCCAGCTGTCGATATAAAAACGAACGTCGGCGACGTAGGCATTTAGAAAAATCTTCTCTATCGACGTCGATCAAGTTCCTCGACGTGTTTCACTTCACCTTAACATTGTAATCCGACTCGACTCGCTGAAGCTTCACAACGGTGTATTATGTGGTTGCCGTGTAGTTTGATAACTGGTTCAATACCTATTGCCGATACCGAACGTCGGCCTAATGTTAGTATCGATTGCCATTACCGTGCGCCAAACTTATACCTGGTTTGGTCGTTAATCAACGGCTCGATAGTTGATTTCTAGCTTCAACTAGGCTGAAAATCAAACAGAAATTTCATCCATTGTCCGCCCTTAATTTGATTTTAATCAATTTGCCTTTAATTATTTAGCCGTTAGCTGGTATTGTGGAGTGTCTCAACAACCCAATACGTACATTTTAACGTTTACGTGAAAATACGATATCAGTTAAGGGTTAACGAATGATTGGCTTTTCCCTCCCATAATTTGCAAATATTAGGATTAAAAGTGACATAAATGTCAACAGAATTATCCTAAATGATTATTGATCAAAGAATCTTGTATGACATTATTAGAAATACCACGTTTAGAAACCACGTTTCACTTCACCTTAAATGCGAGTTTATCGATTACCAGAATGTTCTAAATTGTCGTAAAATTGTCCTGACCCTTTCGTTTCTCATATCAGATCCTCCGATAATTGTATATTGATCGAAATATGAGAGCTCAACGCCATTTTGGTTCTGGACTGGGCTAAATTAAAAAATTGTTTCCAAAAATCCAAATTTTGAATGTGTCAGGACAATTCTTAGATGATCAGGAGCGATGTGTCAAAGTTTCGGACAGTTTGGTCTAATACCCTTAAAAAAAAGTGTTGTATTCGAATCGACTGATTTAAAAGGGGTTTCACTTCACCTTAAACCGAGTATCTCGAAAGCTTCGAAGCAGTTCGTAACTCGCGTCGGAAACTTCTAAGCTTTATGAGATATACGTTGGCCTTTACGCCTGTTCCACTTTTTTTTAAATGCTCTTTTACCGTCGTGATCAATAAATCGACGGAATAATCATATTTTATTACCTTAAGGTGTAGGTGAGTCACGACATGACTACAGTCGATTTTTTCCGTTTGGTACGCTATTGCCCATACACGCAGTAATTCCACAACTCCACTGAAATTGACATTAGTTATTTATTTACAAGCCAAGTAGCCTTCGAGCGGTTAATTACACATACTATTACCCAGAAAACGTTAAATCATTCTGCGTCAGTATATACATTTAAGTTGTTTTAAAGTTTCACCACCAGCTAATATTTTCAGTTGGTTAGAAATGAAATGTATAAAAAGCGCGATACCCACACGTTTTGAATAAAGAGGTCGGGAGAATAATTTAAAAATTAAAACACCATATATATTCTTCATCAAAATCATATCATCATTAGTGTTTCACATAGATTTGAAGACAATAACGAGAAAATGAGAACCATGATATATCTTCTCGCGCACAGGTTAAGGTGAAGTGAAACACGTCGAGGAACTTGATCAACGTCGATAAAGACGATTTTTCTAAATGCCTACGTTGCCGACGTTCGTTTTTATATTTATAGCTGTGTCGAATTATATTGTGTATTGTACCAAATGGCATATTCCACCTGTCGTTTTCGTACAATAATTATGAAGAAATCGATGTAAAACTCGAGAAATCCTCTGGATTCATGCCTTCTGGGCCCTAATTGACTGCGGAGGAACCCCCTGCGCCATCTGTGATTTCCAGATCAATTAAATTTTCACTCCGAGACCTCGTATTCCCATCGTTTTAGCAAAGAAGCGCATATAACTCTTTTTTTGCCTTTATCCCGTTCAAATGCGAGTTTATCGATTACCAGAGGGTTCTAAATTCTCGTAAAATTGTCCTGACCCTTTCGATTCTCATGTCAGAGCCTTCGATAATTGTGTATTGATCAAAATATGAGAGCTCGACGCCATTTTGGTTCTGGTCTGGACTGAGTTAAAAAATTGTTTTGAAAGATACAAATTTTTAATGTGTCAGGACAATTCTTAGCTGATCAGGAGTGATGTGTCAAAGTTTTGGACAGCTTGGTCTAATACCCTTAAAAAAAAGTGTTGTATTCGAATCGAGTGATTTGAAGGATGTTTCACTTCACCTTAAGTATACCTTCCCACGATTAAACGTTTTCGTTTTCGAAGACGAGTCAAATAAAAGTGATACAACATAACCTCTGGCAATAAGCCGAGACATGGAATTACGAAATCGCTGATGCAAGAAGGCGGGTGAAGCCTGTAAGTCCTCTGTGCACAATTATCCCCGGTTTATTACCTCGGTCGGTAGAATCGGTGGCGTCGGTACCGACGAGCTCGGTAGCACGCGAGAAAGCCGCCACGTTATCGCCTCTGCAAATCCCTTATCGTTATCGCGATCGTGATAATTCTCACCTCCGGTAACCTGTGCTTCCGTGCACTGTCTTAACGTCGCAATGTCGCAGGCGACTGACAAGGAAACATTCCCAAGTGTCCGCCCCCGATCTTATTGATTTTCATATATGTTGAAGAACACAAAAATCTAAGAGATACGTGTTTTTTTATATCTACAATGATCCACATTTAAGGGGTGAAACAACCCCCCAAAGTTTGGCGAAAATTCGATTTTTATAACAATTTTCGTAGAAGCAATGGAGGGATTTCGACGAAACTTGGTATAAACGTATTCCGTATAAGGACGGTGAAAACAACATTGTTTAGCAATGCTACACCCCCCCAAGGAGGTGAACTACCCTTCAAGCGACATTTTTTGTAATATCTATTAAACAAGCATTCCTACTTAAGTCCCACTTACGCGATGTGATTACTCACAAAAAATGAAGAAATACGTGTTTTTTGCTTTTTGCCAATAAACATTTACACGTCGGTTGTAAACAATGAATGTAGGTGGTATTCGGGTATATTTCGACTAGCTATATTGGGTTATATCGTGACCAATTCATTGTAGATAAATCTTGTGAACGTGCTAATTCCTCAAAATGTCGTTGGTTTTCATAGCATGCAATTATTTATAAATAAATTTGAAAAAAAGTTTGAGACTAAAATAGTTTCGCAACAGATCCGATGACGCAGTCATCACCCGTTTCCAATTAGTAATACAATCTTCTTGGTGAAACGGTAAAATTGGATTTTTACTGTTTTTACGATAATAGAGTTAGCGATATTCGTAAATAATTGCATATTATGAAAACCAACGACATTTTGAGGAATTAGCACGTTCACAAGATTTATATACAATGAATTGGTCACGATATAACCCAATAAAGCTACTCGGAATATACCCGTATACCACCTACAATTATTGTTTACAACCGATGTGTAAATATTTATTGGTAAAAAGCAATAAAACACGGATTCTTCATTTTTTGTGAGTAATCATATGGCGTAACTGGAACTTAAGTAGGAGTGCTTGTTTAATAGATATTAAAAAAAAATGTCGCCTGGAGGGTAGTTGATCCCCTTGGGGGGTTGTAGCATTGCTGGACAATATTGTGTTTTCACCATCCTTTGGGGGGTTGTTTCACCCCTTAAATGTGGACCATTGCAGATATAAAAAAACACTTGTCTCTTAGATTTTTGTGTTCTTCGACATATATGGAAATCAATAAGATCGGGGGCGGACACTTGGGAATGTTTCCTTGTGAGAACCATTGTCGGAAACTTCCTCCGGGACCATAGACGATTACATATGCCTCTAGTTACAACATTAAACAATTATTTAACAGCAATTACAACAAACGTACAGTAATTATTCAAAGTGATGTATAATAGCATATGGAGTAAAAATGTCGACTGTGGATGAAAAACGATAAATTAAAGGCCGAAATGGAGCAAAAATTAACGTGAGGCATACCTAGGTTGCAGAAAATGTACGTTGTACGATAATGATAACGGTGAGAATACTTCGTAATTGATTTTCTGTTACAAATTATATCGGGTCACTAGTGTAATATTTTGTCTGAAATCATTACCCACAGACGGAGCGGAATAGGGAAATGAATTCGTCTGTCTTATTTTATTTTTATACATACAAGGAAAATGCAAATTTAATCATATTATTTAACAATAAGCCCTGCCTTTAATACTAATTTTAGGAGATGATAAATATTTCTAGTTGACGATACCGCAACATTAAAGACGATGTAATTAACAATTAATACAATTCATTTTTTTCAAGACTTCATCCAAGTATAGTACACCTGTGTACGAAGCAAGGGGCATATTTATTTCAAAGGATTTTTATACATACAAGGAATGTGCAAATTTAATCATATTATTTAACAATAAGCCCTGCCTTTAATACTAATTTTAGGAGATGATAAATATTCCTAGTTGACGATACCGCAACATTAGAGACGATGTAATTAACAATTAATACAATTCATTTTTTTCAAGACTTCATCCAAGTATAGTACACCTGTGTACGAAGCAAGAGGCATATTTATTTCAAAGGAATCCATGCTATATCGAATCCCCTGTACTGTACCTAAATATTTTGTCATAGACGAGCCTGTTGGTTCCATTCGATATGCAAACCATAAATGTAGTTAATAAACCATAATCATAATGCATGCCTTACTCCATTGTAAATATTCAAATGTATACACCGTGTTATACGAACCTGTGGTACGGGCCACTGTACCGTCAAATAAATGCCATTACCGTAGGGCGTATTTTATTTTATTATATCTTTTAATACTTTGTTCCTGCTACATATGTTCATGCCACGTTTTCGGCGGAGATCGATGTTTTTCATCTTTGTTGTGTAGGCTTATAAAAGCGGCGATGCTTAGGTACAAATATCAATCGTCCAGTCGTCTTAAATAAGTCGTACAGTCGTGTTCGCAGAGTCGTTTTTATAAAGTCGTCTTAAGGTGAAGTGAAACACGTCGAGGAACTTGATCGACGTCGATAAAGATTTTTCTAAATGCCTACGTTGCCGATGTTCGTTTTTATATTAACAGCTGGGCCGAATTATATTGGATATTGTACCAAATGGCATACTCCACTTGTCGTTTTCATACAATAATTATAAAGAAATCGAAGTATAACTCCAGACATCCTCTGAATTCATGCTTTTTGGGGCCCTAATTGACCTGCAGAGGGACCCCCTGCGCCATCTGTGATTTCCAGGTCAATTAAATTTTCACTCCGAGACCTCGTATTCCCATCGTTTTGGCAAAGAAGCGCATACAACACTTTTTTTGCCTTTATCCCGTTGAAATGCGAGTTTATCGACTACCAGAGTGTTCTAAATTGTCGTAAAATTGTCCTGACCCTTTCGATTCTCATATCAGAGCCTTCGATAATTGTATATTGATCGAAATATGAGAGCTCGACGGCATTTTGGTTCTGGTCTGGACTGAGTTAAAGAAATTGTTTGAAAAATCTAAATTTTGCATGTGTCAGGACAATTCTTAGACGATCAGGAGTGATGTGTCAAAGTTTCGGACAGTTTGGTCTAATACCCTTATAAAAAAGTGTTGTATTCGGATTGGCTGATTTGAAGGGGGTTTCACTTCACCTTAAGGGAAGTATTTTACGTAACATTCAAGTAATGTATCTAACAAATTACCCGACAAAGATGACGGTGGTGTAACCTTACTTTTTTTAGTGACTAATGTATAAATCACTTGTGAATAAACATTCTAGTAAAAAAAAGGAATAAAGAATAATGACAAGTAGGAGTAAACCATTAAAAAGATCTAGGCTTCAACATTTTAGCTTTCCATACATTCATAACAATGCATATTAGTTCGTATGACCATTAGAAACAGGAACAGGAAATCCAGAAACATAAAGAACCCATTTTCACGTAATTTACATCACGTATGGAACTCGAGTAAAATACCTAGTAATTTACTGTAAGAAACCACGTAAATTACCTAGGGTATTTTGCTTACGCAACCCTGAGTTTTATTACCTTTGAATCAACTATTTTAGGTTATTCAAAAAGTTATGCGCGTACTTGCATGGAAATCGAATAAACTTTTTAACAATTACAAGGGACGATGCTTATAACCTACTTCACATGGTTAATATGAACTAGAAACAAATCGGGAATGTTAATCACACGTCGGCAAATTAATCAGCGTTTCTTTGACTTTATTGTTCACCGACGCTCCCGCCAAACAGATACAAACGAACGGCGCAAACTTTAGTTGACAATTTTTCACTTAGACGACTATTTCTTAACGTATCTTCTTTAAGGTGAAGTGAAACACGTCGAGGAACTTGATCGACGTCGATAAAGAAGATTTTTCTAAATGTCTACGTGGCCGACGTTCGGTTTTATATTTACACCTGGGTCGAATTATATTGGGTATTGTACCAAATGGCATACTCCACCTGTCGTTTTCGAACAATAAATATCAAGAAATCGAAGTAAAACTCCAGAAATCCTATGGATTCGTTCTTTCTGGGGCCCTAATTGACCTGCAGAGGGACCCCCTGCGCCATCTGTGATTTCCAGGTCAATTAAATTTTCACTCCGAGACCTTGTATTCCCATCGTTTTAACATAGAAGCGCATACAACACTTCTTTTGCCTTTATCCCGTTCAAATGCGAGTTTATCGATTACCAGAGTGTTCTAAATTCTCGTAAAATTGTCCTGACCCTTTACTTTCTCATATCAGAGCCTTCGACAATTGTATATCGATCGAAATATGAGCGCTCAACGCCATTTTGGTTCTTGTCTGCGCTGAGTTAAAAAATGATGTTAAAAAATCCAAATTTTCAATGTATCAGGACAATTCTTAGATGATCAGGAGTGATGTGTCAAAGTTTCGGACAGTTTGGTCTTCTTACCCTTAAAAAAAAGTGTTGTATTCGAATCGACTGATTTGAAGGGGGTTTCACTTCACCTTAATATCGTGGTGATACGACGTGTCTAACGGTACGATATTCCCCACTTTACCCTACTACACGGCCACGTGCGTTTCTGCATAATAGGAAACGTTCCACAAGGCGAGTCATCCATCTTGACTGAAGGCGAATCGGTGCACGAGGTCCGTTAGGGCGAGATTCCTTATCGCGGGCGTCGCGTATATCAACGTCTCTGATAATTGGGAACCACTGTCGTCTCGTCCGTCTGCCACACCTCTGACGACTGGAACGAACGGAACGAACCGAGCGAATCGAACTGGAGCACCGACTCGGTAACCGGTGCGGTAACCGGTGCGGTAACCAGGGTAGTAACCGACGCTCGACGCGAGCGTTGCCGTTCTTGCGACGACGTTTTGCCTTTCGACGGTTAACGGCTCGTCGCCGATTTTTCCTCCGTTTCTTCGCAGATCCTCCGAGCTCGCGAACCCTGTCGGGTGAGTCCTCCATGGCCGCGCCGTTCGCCGATGTATGTACAGTAGGCACCCCCACATCGGAAATATGGAAGGAAACCTATTGGAGAATTTAGTGTTTTTTTAGTGCTATTTTAGTGCTACAACCTCGATTTTAGTGCTCCACCCCTTATACCGAAAATCGGTGGTGGTGCTAACAAGGAAACATTCTCAAGTGTCCGCCCCCGATGTTATTGATTTTCATATATGTTGAAGAACACAAAAATCTAAGAGATACGTGTTTTTTTATATCTGCAATGGTCCACATTTAAGGGGTGAAACAACCCCCCAAAGTTTGGCGAAAATTCGATTTTTATAACAATTTTCATAGAAGCAATGGAGGGATTTCGACGAAACTTGCAAGGAAACATTCCCAAGTGTCCGCCCCCGATGTTATTGATTTTCATATATGTTGAAGAACACAACAATCTAAGAGATACGTGTTTTTTTATATCTGCAATGGTCCACATTTAAGGGGTGAAACAACCCCCCAAAGTTTGGCGAAAATTCAGTTTTTATAATAATTTTCGTAGAAGCAGTGGAGGGATTTCGACGAAACTTGGCATAAACGTATTCCGTATAAGGACGGTGAAAACACAATATTGTCCAGCAATGTTATACCCCCCCAAGAGGGTGAACTACCCTTCAGGCGACATTTTTTTGTAATATCTAATAAACAAGCACTCCTACTTACGTTCCACTTACGCGATGTGATTGCTCACAAAAAATGAAGAATCCGTGTTTTTTGCTTTTTACCAATAAACATTTACACATCGGTTGTAAACAATGAATTTAGGTGGTATACGGGTATATTCCGAGTAGCTTTATTGGGTTATATCGTGACCCCAATTCATTGTATATAAATCTTGTGAACATGCTAATTCCTCAAAATGTCGTTGGTTTTCATAATATGCAATTATTTACGAATATTGCTAACTCTATTATCGTAAAAACAGTAAAAATCCAATTTTACCGTTTCACCAAGGAGATTGCATTACTAGATGGAAACGGGTGATGACTGCGTCATCGGATCTGTTGCGAAACTATTTTAGTCTCAGACTTTTTTTCAAATTTATTAATAAATAATTGCATGCTATGAAAACCAACGACATTTGGAGGAATTAGCACGTTCACAAGATTTATGTACAATGAATTGGTCACGATATAACCCAATATAGCTAGTCGAAATATACCCTAATACCACCTACATTCATTGTTTACAACCGATGTGTAAATATTTATTGGCAAAAAGCAAAAAACACGTATTTCTTCATTTTTTGTGAGCAATCATATGGCGTAAGTGGAACTTAAGTAGGAGTGCTTGTTTAATGGATATTACAAAAAAATGTCGCCTGAAGGGTAGTTCACCCTCTTGAGGGGGTGCAACATTGCTGAACAATATTGTGTTTTCACCGTCCTTATACGGAATACGTTTATGCAAAGTTTCGTCGAAATCCCTCCACTGCTTCTACGAAAATTATTATAAAAACTGAATTTTCTCCAAACTTTGGGTGGTTGTTTCACTCCTTAAATGTGGCCCATTGCAGATATAAAAAAACACGTGTCTCTTAGATTTTTGTGTTCTTCAACATATATGGAACTCAATAAGATCGGGGGCGGACACTTGGGAATGTTTCCTTGTTAGTTAGATTTCCGCGCGTTATCGAACACATTGTACTTCAAGAACCGGACCTCAATTGTACACCTTCGAACCTAAGCTCAGATCGTTAAAATAAATTGTTAAGTTTTTCAACGATCCAACATCGCCTTATCCGCCACATTAGATTTTAGTTCGGCCCTTTTCCCTATGGTGGCGGTACCGCTGATGTCTATTCCGCTGACAAGGAATCTACTCCTATTTTCGGTGATTTCTCCTATCCTTTGAATCGCGACGGTGACAACTTTGACCACGTCGCTCCGAAGACTTATCAGGAGCTTCGGTGGACTTTGTCCCTATCCGTTCCACTTTTCCGTGCGATGCTTCGTCGCGCTGCCCCGCCTAACTCGCTTCCGTCAATTTCCCCAAGTAATCCGGCCAATTCGACACGATTCCGACCCTAATGAGTATTCCGCGCGAACGTAATCCCGGGTCCACCGTCGCTCATCCGTGAACACGATTTCGACTCCGATTATTGTCCGTCTAACCGTGAATATTATCCCCGTACTCCGGCGTACAAGTACGGTTCTATAGGCCGGCTATCTCCCTTTTACAGCACCGCCGGTGGATCATAACGCGCCGCTGAAGAAATTAACGTTAAACCCGGCCGGGCTGGACCAGGCACGTCGAATCGAGATAATTATATTCATTTTATCCCAGCTAGCGAAATTTACACCCAAGCGGTTCGATCGTATCCATCGGTATTATCCTTGGGTTTGCTTTCTTCTGCATATTTCTTGCAAATCCGCTCCCGGAATTCATTGCTTTCTATCGGTTGACGTTTCAGTATCGTACGAATGGTTTTGTAAAGGCTAAGTTTGCTGCAAAATTGAAACAGTCATCTGGAGGGGATTTCTTAACCCTTTTAGTGCCGGGCGAAAAAGAGGTGGTTATGCGAAGATAACCGGCCGAATTTTAGGATTTTACTGGGATTTGGAAAAAGACTCATAAAAACCAAACGAAAAGCAATATTTACATAATTCTAAAAGCAGGGTATTAAGGACAAAATAGAGAATAAAACGGTGACGCTAATTTTTCTATATTCATTGAAAATTACATAAATAACAAAGGTATAAGTGATAAAAAAAAAGAAAAATTGAGTTCTCCGTTTCAAAACGTAATTGCACATAGGAAAAGTCATCTTTTTATCATAAATTTATATAGACCGTTTATTGCAAAGTATATACTTTAAATTTCCACTATATTTTTTAACAAAATAAGTAATATTGCACGAGAAACATAAAAAATAACTCCAAGGCACATGGTAGGCGCCGGACGGATTATATCATCCGAAACAAGTAATTGTTATAGGTTATAGGTTGTTACACGTAGGTTATAGGTTGTTATAGGTGTTGTTGTATCGTTATTTTAATTCTCTCGTAATGAAATTAGACTATTTACAACGTATTATAAATTTATTTTGAGATAGAGATCTCTCGCAAAGCGAATAGTAAAGCGCTACAAGGTGCGGGCCGATATATCGGCTCTGGCACTTTTCGCCAGGGCAGCAAGGGCCGATATATCTGCCTTCGGCACTAAAAGGATTAATATGGCGACGTATTGTTATTTTTATTCTCTCGTAATGAAATTAGACTATTTAAAACGTATTATAAGTTTATTTTGAGATAGAGATCTCTCGCAAAGCGAAAAGTAAAGCGCTACAAGGTGCGGGCCGATATATCGGCTCTGGCACTTTTCGCCAGGGCAGAGAGGGCCGATATATCGGCCTCCGGCACTAAAAGGGTTAATATGGCGACGTATTGTTATTTTCATTCTCTCGTAATGAAATTAGACTATTTAAAACGTATTATAAGTTTATTTTGAGATAGAGATCTCTCGCAAAGCGAAAAGTAAAGCGCTACAAGGTGCGGGCCGATATATCGGCTCTGGCACTTTTCGCCAGTGCAGCGTTACAGGTTGTTATAAGTGCTGTTGTATTGTTATTTTAATTCTCTCGTAATGAAATTAGACTATTTATAACGTATTATAAATTTATTTTGAGAAAGAGATCTGTTGCAAAACTAATAGTAAAGCGCTACAAGGTGCGGGCCGATATATCGGCTCTGGCACTTTTCGCCAGTGCAGCGCGGGCCGATATATCAGCTTCCGGCACTAAAAGGGCTAGATACCTTCAGTGGGGTATCGAGGAAGGAGCTGCTCGTTTTAAATGATACGCAGTCAGTTTTGTGGTTCGATCGATGTCGATTTAGCACTACGATGATGTCAACTGAAGGACGCGGTCCCGAAACGATGTTTCGGGATGATGTACTTGGTTCGCGATAACTGTTGCGAGGATTCTTATATACTTCCTTTCAGGAAGTATATAAGAATTGCTTTGGATATATTGTTGTTCCGTTTCTTGGCCTTGGATATTGTTCCCTTCGAGCAATAATTTTACTATGGTAGATATTTTCTTTATTTAAATGTTAGCTCATTTAATGCAGCTTATTCGCGGGAATTTCCACATCTCCGCCTCCACGTCGAAGTCCATGGCCTCCTCCACTTCCTTGCTTTGGATATGACCTGTATATGCAACAAACACATGTCGTTCCGGGGGAAAGTCACATAACACGGTCATAAGACAGTCGATTTTACGTTTCTAAATCCAAGAAGAAACGGTAATTCAATTTTACATTCGTTTCATATCGGCACACGAATTTTACTGTAATTATAAATATCGATTCGATATATGTATATATATATACGGTGTATATATATATAAATTATTGAAACTAAATATGTCATTGAGATGTTCAACAAATATTTCAAACATCTTCGAATGAAATCTTCGACATTTAAAAAAATCTGTCGTTTGAGATATTTAGCAAAGATTACAAACTAATATTTAGAAATTATTCAACACTACTAGGGTAGGTTATGTAGCTAGAAAATCGAATATCGTGCATTTTTAAATCATGACTTGGAAAAACATAAATCATTGCTTCCACCTTCGTTACGAAAGTGTTTTCAAAACACATATCAAATTATCTAGTTGTAATAGTATATGATTAATTATGCGGTTATTTGGTCAATTGATTTAAGAATAGGTATTTCTAATTAATAAATTACAAAAGCATAATTGATGAAATATAAGAAAATTCAAAAAGGAGGTTAATTGTATGTTATTATTTGTTAATTGTATACATGAAAATAATGCTGGTTACGGCGACATCGAATTTGATTCCTTGACACACATTGTGCTTACAATCTCATAGGAAATTTTCTGAAATAAAAAACGTCCTGATTTCGTTCTATCAGTATTTTGTGATAAAATAATTTGGTTTACAATGTGGATCTTGAATTAATTACATATAATTAATGTACCTATGATGCTCTTGACCTAAAAACAAGTTCGATAGAGAGGGAATTTGCGAAGAGCCTCTTCGGTAGCTGATAACGCGTTTGGAAAATGTTACGTCCACTTACTTTGAGAGCTTCAGGTAATGTCGTGTTACTAAACAAGTGGTGTAATTACATTTAACTACCAGTGAACACAGCCGATGCACTACTTTCATGATTGCTTTCGCGATTCTTACATTTTTTCGACCATTTGTAGCCACATTCTTCGCAAGTCATAGATAAATCGATAAGATGCCCGCGAGTAAATTGTGTTACGGAAAGGATATTGTTGAATCATTCGGCCATCACCGAAACATAGCGATCATTTGTCAACAATTAGGATTGCGATTTCATTAGTTAAATACGGAACTGTTAGGACTAATCCATAATCTAACGCTAAATTTTAATTGGAATACTCTCTGCAGCGATCTAGGTGTTCTATTTCTTCCTTATTTCAAATTCCGTTTATTTTTCCTCGGGTCTCTCCATGTCATCTTGCACCATTAATTCAGTAACGTATTATGCTCATAACTTAAATTGATGTATAAACAGAAACTAGCGTTTCGCTCTTTTATCTACTACCGCGGTCCTTTAGCCCATGATTTGTTTACTTCTATGAACTCCTGGTCCTATAGCCCATCTTTTTTATTCCCCACCTAAGTCTCCTTAAACAACATTAACATTTCCCTTTCTCAGTCCTCATTAACCAATCGCCTTCGATTATAAATCCCACTTTTATTTCGCTATGCCTATCAGCGAACGCTTTGCAAAAAACTCCGCCCTAGAGGACAGCATCCAAAAACGCTTAAAAAAGGAGTCCCTCTGGGCACAGTCAGAATCAGGGGGTCGACACTCCTTATGGGAGAGGTGTAACGCTGAAGTTAGTTCACCTACTCCAAGCAAAGACTGCGCTGATGTAGTGACTTTTCAGTCTAATAGAAAAAGAAGAACAGAGAAAAAATGTTCTAACCAATAGCAAGAGACTCCAGGAGGCGCAGCGTAGATGCGCATAAAAATAGTCGGGACAAGTGAACCAAAGTGAACCTAACCTCGATTAGTGGCAATATTTTCACAAGTTTCGATTACCTCGAGTATTAAATCGCGAACGTGAGTTTGTGAGTAAAAGTGTAATTCAAGAACAGTTTGTAGTTTCTTCCTATAATAATTGTAATAATTAAATGGATTAAATGCGATCTAGCGATCTATAGATCGCATTTAATCCATGAAAGTAATCATAACAAAAATTAAATTTGTATAGAATTTGTATATTTATACATTCATAATAATTAATATTTTTATCTTAATAAATATGTTACTTTTTGACTAATGTTTAATGTAATTATTTCAGTTCTTACAGTGATTTAAAACAGGCGTTGCGCCACTGACACTTTCGTTACGTCTTTTATGTTTAATATACCGTTTTCTTACATTTGTGTGTTAGTTTAACCCCTTGGCCTATACGATATATGCCAATTGCGTGACTTTGCCACGAGTCAGACTCGTGGTTATAGGTCAAAGGGTTAAGCAACGTCTGTTTTGATCATTGCAAGTACTTTTTAAATCCCGAAAATATCCCTTCGTTTAATAAATGAATTTGAATAGCCCGCCAAATATTTTAGTTCGCGAAGAAGGTTTACTCCAACCGAAGATGGCGGTAGTGCATAAAGCGTTACACCCCAATACATAGCAGTGTCGACCCCTTGGTCAGAATCTTCTACAATCTCCGGCGGACTAACTTCAATCGCTTCGCACGCGACATTGCACTGGACTTAGATTACCGCGCGTTATCGAACACATTGTACTTCAAGAACCGGACTTCAATTGTACACCTTCGAACATAAGCTCAGATCGTTAAAATAAATTGTTAAGTTTTTCAACGATCCAACAGATATACTAATTTACGTTACGTTGAAATGAACATCCGTAGCTATCACATACTAGAATCTCTTCGGCTACTTATAATTATTTTCAAAAACTGATCAGCATTCATACAATTCATGTTTTACATGTTCAGAAGATTTGCTTTTGTATGACTTCCTCTTTCAAATGCATAAACCAGAATCAATGAAAAATTAAAGAATTATGCTTATTCCCCTGGCTTCTCCTTTTATATCAACTTCAACAAAGCTATTATATCTGTTATATTTTTTATCCTACAATAACAGAGTATTACAGTAATGTAATTTAAAGTCATTTAAATAGGATCATGTGACAAGCATCTGAATTACGGATATTGTATCAGAATTTCGGGATAATTAATCATTTCCGAGTAATACACTGTGTGCTCGCACTCGATCAAATTTGACACAATCAGATAATCTGATAATTTGTATCAGGTTAAAGTAGAGTTTTACCGAGAATTCTACATATCCCTCGCTCTGTTTCCAAATATTGATGACACATGTGGATTGATTAGAAAATATGGAAACAATAAACAACGATAATTGTTGTGTATTGGGTTGGCAATTAAGTGGTTGCGGATTTTTTAATATCACTCTAGTAGCATAAAATATTTCCATTATATTTTCTATATATTTAACGAATATCGTACATCTTGTATATATTTAGCAGACATTTGAAATATTTGCAAAATATTTACTTAAGAATATTATTTTCATAATATTTGTATAATATTAGCTGCATGTGATTTATAATATCTGTGTTACAGATATACAAAACATTTCGGTTCATTTTAATATAAGTATTTTTTAAATATTATTTGTCGAATTATAAACGTTTTAAAAATATTTAAAATCAAAATCATACGTTTTGCTCTCATAATGAAATAGCGGAATGAAAATATTATAAAATTTTCTCATGTTTCTTGATTCCAAATGAAGTGTCCGATAATAATCGTAAAGTAAAAAATGTATTTTTATTACATGTTTATAAATTTAAAAATCTAATTTCGATACATGTTTCTAAATGATTAAAACTAAATATGTCATTGAGATTCTCGACAAATATTTTAGATATGTTCAAATGAAATCTACGAGACATCTTAAAAAATCTGTCGCTTGAGATATTTAGCAAGGATTATAAAAAATATTTAGAAATTATTCTGTGCTACTAGGGCACCTACCGACAAAATCCGCAATCATTTAGTTGGTAACCCAATAGTTTTAAGAAGTCTTGTAAGTCATACTTGGTATTGATAATATCGCACGCGCACATTCGAGTCCCAGAGCAATTTTAGTCTTGTCTCGAATTGGCAAACTTTGATAATCAACAGCACCGACAATTCCGTATCGAGAATCCAGATGTCTATTACATAGGGCTGCGTTCAATCGAAGCTTCAATTCGAGGTGACCTAATAACGGAAGCAGATACGATTACGTACGAAAGTTTAGTCTAATTGGCGTGACCCGACGAAGTTCGAGGACTTCAGGCCCTTCGCCAAAGAGCACTTCGCTGGATTAAAACTAGATCAGGTGCGCCTTGAGGAATTCGATTGAAGTTAATGGAACTTTTCAATGTGTAATGTCACGAGTTAGAATAGTTAAAGACATGAAAACGTCCCACTGTGACGAGAACTACCCTTAGCAGAACTGTGATCATTTATTAAGGGGTTACACCACTGACCCACCCAAAAATTACGGTTTTTCAAGAATTTTTTTTTAAGAATTAAAATGTTTTTATCCAAATTAAAGTACAGTAAGGTATTATAGTACTATTAAACAACAAAATATTTTCGGTTTATTTCTTTTATTTACAAAATTGGCGACTTGAAAGGCGATTTACGGGAGCGCTGCAAAAATCGATGATCGTGCGGTGGGCACGATAACTCAGTCCAGGTTTAAGCTACATCAATGAACGAAAAAGAATTACTTTCTGTAGCCCAAAAGTTAGGGAAATACGTAGCCGTTTTCAGAAATATGCATTTTTCACAAAATGGCATCGATTACTGTGGCAGACTAAAAAGTAAGCGTTCTTTAGTTACGGATTGATAGGAAAGTAAAAATGCGATTATTTTGCGGTTTGTCCCCTTTCTTTAAGGATACCATTAACTTGCAAAATTTGTTATAATAATGAAATGTAATTATTATGCCCGTTAAGCGTTAAATTCGCGGTACTCTTCATTTTTTGTAGACGATCAAGTTGTGAGCGACATTGTACTATATGACAATAACTGAGATAGAAGGAAAAAATATTTCATCGATAGTTGTAGCATACTGACAAGTGCTGACGTAGTCGTTTGCAATTTTATTGCAATATAGGTGGAACAACAAAATGTTTCATACTTAGTTACCGATTTCGGCAAATAGGTAATTTGTTTATATTTTACAAAATATTACGGGTATTTAAAAGATCGTTCGTCAACGCCGACCTAATGTTACAACGACGATACCTGTAGATTATTTGTTGCTGTTGGATAACTACAACTCGAAAAAGTTTGCATACTGTTTTTGAAAATGTTGTTTGTGAAAAAAAGAATGTATTTTTAAATTTGACAACATAATTATGTCTTTTTGTTCCGATTCTTTGTTTTTTTGTTAATCTGCTTCACCCACTTCATAAATCAGACCCTCTGTTTCAGGTGCAACATGTTTTATATGCTTTGTTAACTTTAGAATAGGCTAATCCCTTCATTTTCTCTGTGAGGTAGGAAAGACCATCCATATTATTTACATTCATTAAGAAATACTAACGGATACAATACATTTGTTTTAATTACTAGCATAATGCGCGCGCTCCGCGCGCGATCCCACGATCTTTAGTATTGTTCATGTGTTTCTCATATTGTTTTGTATTATTTTTTTAAGAGACAAATACATTATTTATATTACATTTTTTAAAAATAATGACATTCATTTTTCATTCTGTATTAGAAAGAAGAACAGTTATAGAATTGCTCAACTGAAAAATTTGAGTACTGCATTTCCTTTTACGTTTATAATTCTAATAACGTACTAACATTGGTAACATTTATTTTGAATTTTTTAAGAATGTCGTAAAAACCCATAAGATTAATGTTTAAAATTGCTTTGTCTTCATTCTTTATCCTTTATATATTTCTTGACGGTCTTGTGACTTGTCGTCCATGCAACCTTGAAGCATTTATACCTATTTCAGGTAAAATTTTACCCCAATATTAATCAAGAGACTCGGTCGTTCCTGGTTGCCAAGTATGTACCGTACAGGAAACCTATCATACCGAGAGCTTGACCGAAGGTTCTTTACCCCTAATAACTCGCAGTTCATACGGTTTGTACAGGCAACCGAGAAGACGATTCCCCGATCCCGGCTATTAAACCTGCAATATCTAATTAATAAATGCTTTGAAATTTCTGTATTATGAGCATTTTTTAATCAGAACATTTCGAGGATTTAGGATAAGGATATTGATCATATATTTAAGGTGAAGTGAAACACGTCGAGGAACTTGATCGACGTCGATAGAGATTTTTCTAAATGCCTACGTTGCCGACGTTCGTTTTTATATCGACAGCTGGGTCCAATTATATTGGGTATTGTACCAAATGGCATATTCCACCTATCGTTTTCGTACAATAATTATAAAGAAATCAAAGTAAAACTCCAGAAATCCTCTGAATTCGTGCTTTCTGGGGCCCCAATTGACTGCAGAAGGACCCCCTGCGCCATCTGTGATTTCCAGGTCAATTAAATCTTCACACCGAGACATCGTATTACCATCGTTTTAGTATAGAAGCGCATACAACACTTTTCTTGCCTTTATCCCGTTCAAATGCAAGTTTATCGATTACCAGAGTGTTCTAAATTGTTGTAAAATTGTCCTGACTCTTTCGATTCTCATATCAGAGCTTTCGATAATTGTATATCGATCGAAATATCAGAGCTCGACGCCATTTTGGTTCTGGTCTAGGCTGAGTAAAAAAAATTTGTTTGAAAAATCCAAATTTTGAATGTGTCAGGACAATTCTTAGATGATCAGGAGTGATGTGTCAAAGTTTCGGACGGTTTGGTCTAATACCCTTAAAAAAAGGGTTGTATTCGGATCGACTGATTTGAAGGGTGTTTCACTTCACCTTAATTCTGCAGTTAACAAGCGGTTCATTCTAGCAAAACTAGATTAGCACGTTTCGAGACTCTAGGGAAATTTCAGCAAAATCCGTAGACTCATACGGTTGGTAACATATTATCATTGATAATATCTATTATGTACCAATCATACACATCGACTCGTCTTGCTGAAATTTCCTTAGTAGTAGGTATGTTACCGAGCATAATAGTTCGCCGTGGCAAAATAGCAATCGTCGACGGAAAAATTTCACGGAAAGATTAAATAATTCTACGTAGGCTTTTTTCGTAATGTCAGGTTATCTCAACTGTGCACCCCAGAGCCATTTCCATCGATCGGTATAAGCGTCACTTTAGTCCGAATTAGCAGGCGAAATTTAGCAGCGTCAGCTACGATCGTACGGAGTAATTCGCCCGAGCTAAACCAGACCAGGGAGATCAGAGTTTAGGAGATTTCAGCAACACTAAGCAAGAAATCTTGTTTGCAACACTTGTGTAACTTGAACTCATCCCGGGATGAAAATCCGTCTACCGAATGAATTTATATACACGATTATTCGTGTAAAGTATTCAGAAAATGAAACAATCGTTTCCGATGTTTAGGCAGTGATCACAAAATGGTCAGAAACGGCACAATAGTCAGGTCGTCTTCAAGGTACCCTTAAGGTGAAGTGAAACCCCCTTCAAATCAGTCGATTCGAATACAACACATTTTTTGAAGGGTATTAGACCAAACTGTCCGAAACTTTGACACATCACTCCTGATCATCTAAGAATTGTCCTAACTCATTCAAAATTTGGATTGTTGGAAAAAAATTTTTAACTTAGCCGTAGACCAGAACCAAAATGGCGTCGAGCTCTCATATTTCGGTCAACATACAATTATCGAAGGTTCTGATATGAGAATCGAAAGGGTCAGGACAATTTTACGACAATTTAGAACACTGTGGTAATCGATAAACTCGTATTTTAACGGGATAAAGGTAAAAAAAGTGTTTTATGCGCTTCTATGCTAAAACGATGGGAATACGAGGTCTCGGAGTGAAAATTTAATTGACCTGGAAATCACAGATGACGCAGGGAGTTAATTAGGGCCCCAGAAAGCATGAATCCAGAGGATTTCTGGAGTTTTACTTCGATTTCTTTATAATTATTGTACGAAAACGACAGGTGGTGTATGCCATTTGGTACAATACCCAATATAATTCGACACAGATTTCAATATAAAAACGAACGTCGGCAACGTAGGCATTTAGAAAAATCTTCTTTATCGACGTCGATCAAGTTCCTCGACGTGTTTCACTTCACCTTAAGGTAGCTGATAAATATTTTGTATCGCTGATTTATTGCATATAAGCAGTTTACCCGAATAAATTTGGAATATAATGATTTGCATAAAATATAAAGGAAGTTTAATTGAATGATAATTAATCATTTAACTCGTTGAAAAATGGACATTTCTTTACATTAAAGTCCTGTCCAAAAGGCACATAGTACATTATTGACTTTGAATGAGATAATGTGGTCCCTCACGAAGTAAAATCGCCAAGAATGAAAACTTTCCATATTGTATTAAGACATTATCTTTACGTTGTTTGCAGACTATTTAATGTATTATGTACTTTAATTGCGATGGTATTGAATTCAATTTCACGTTAATACCTCCTGTATTGTAAATGCATTTACATAAATCAATTAATAAATTATTCGATTTACTTCAGTACGGAATAGAATATTCAAATTAAATTAGATTACTATGGAACGACATCTCTGAAAGTTATAAATGTAATTAACAATTTGAATATAGCGTAACAAATTCATCCCTGAATTTTAGGATGCGTTTTCGTTGATTTATATGTATCTCCATCAGGTATATAAACAGTTTAATTAGGAACTTATTGTTACAAGCAGACTCGTAAAAATGAAAAATTATGGAACATTTTGAAGAATAGGAGAATCTCTAGTTCAATTCAGATTAGCTGGTGAAGTTTGGACAACATTAAGCATTGCACCTAATATGCAGCTCACTCGAGCCGTACTCTATTACGACGGTTTGATCTCTGGGGAAATTCCACCAGAACGGATCAAACTACCCTAGCTGTGTATACGTGAGATGAGAGGCAACCCGGAAAAGAATGTCCCCAATACATAATGAATTCCTGAGAATTCCCTTCGAAATAAAATTCAAACATTCCTGCGGGTAATGGCGTTAGCTAATCCCCACAGACGACGGATGAGAACGTAATTTCGTAATTAAGAAACTTGGTAGAGTTTCGCGCCAAATATATATATAGAGGCGCGAAACTCAGACCTAGTCATTATCTACGATGTTCAGCCTGGCGTGTCAAATTGGACAATGAATGTTGTTTTTTGAACCTCTTGAATGAGTAAAGTCAACTTTAACGAGGCCATCGAGAGTGGACGATTTCTCTGCATTTTTTAAACTATGAACGAAACCGATTGGTTCATTTAATACAGAGATGTGCATTTTTTAATATTTGACTTTGCTTGGGTCGCTTGAATTTTTCCGTCGACCGTTTCGGTGGCACCGCAGCGATCCAACCAATAGGCGATGGCCACGTGGCGCGGTCGTTTCGAATATCAACGTAAGGGACTCTTANCAGATCTTTTATTAGCTAAAGAATGAATACACAGAATTTATAAAACCATATAACAGAATCTATAACATACAAAATATATTCAATTTTTTAAACATTTTTGGTGAGCCGCTTAATAATATAACAATAAATAGCCTCAAAGGTATTAGGACTTTATTATTACGTCAATGTCACCGAATATGCAACATTACTAGCGTTCATATCATTGTTTGCCCGCTTCTTTCAATGTATTGTAATAGCATAAAGCCTAAAATGCTCTCAGAAACCGTAAATATTATTAAGCGGCTCGCCAAAAATGTTTAAAAAATTGTACATATTTTTTATGTTATAGATTCTGTTATATAGTTTTATAAATTCTGTGTATTCATTCTTTAGCTAATAAAAGAACTGAATGAACCCGAGAAGAAAGATTATTCGTATTTGGTGCATTATAATTGATTTCAGTTGTTTCGTGACCGTATTAACATAATGTAACTGAGATTATGACAGAAAGGACTAGTGACGGGCACATATATATATTTGGCGAAGTTTTTTTACACCTGAAGAAGGTGTTTTTGATTCGATTCCTATTTATTTCAGCAATTATCACATCTTAAGTAAGTTTCGCCCTGGGAAATGACTAAAATCATAATAATGAGAAGGTGAGCAAATTAATTTGTATGTATAGAAAATTAATGATTATTACACCTGACGACCGATAATACAGAAAATTGGTCGATACTGGCCCAGAAATGGATTGACAAGTTGACATTTCTGGAAAAACATTCGAATGTACACGATCACACGTCACGAGTTTCATTCGATTCCGGTACACGATTGATTTTCTCCCAAGATCGTGTTTAAAATCATAAAAATAATTTTTAAGACGAGAAATGACATTTTTGGCAAGCAATTAAATACATAATGCGCTTATGGAAAATAGTAATTTGAATGAAACAGTTAAATGCAAATATACATTTCTAAAAATCAGATTACACTATCGATTGAACGACGAAACTCCCCCGATTTTGTACCCTCACGGATTTTTACATTCGACAGTATGTAGATATCTAAAGAGGCCTGCAATTTTGAAAATAAACACATTCCGTTGTACATGCCAAGTGTCAATAAAATATCATGTCTACGTGAAGAGCCATCAATGGATCCAAACACGAGCAGTTACGGGCTCAGTTACCACTTTCATTCGTGATCCGACTTTGCTGTTTCTGACACTAGTACATTTAGCTTTTTATCGGAAATACGTCAATTTTGCCTACGGCGACATTTTTCCTGTCTCCTGCCTATCAGCCTCCCGCCTAAGGGGTACATTAACCTTCTTTTTTTTTTTTTTTTCTTAAAGCAAGTCCCAGCGATATAATTCGTGGCCAGACGAAAACCAACGAACTGCCAGACACGAATTTATAAATTTTTATTACAACGAGCAGCTAGAGAGGGCAAGAGGTTATCGCGATCGTCCCGGCAACAACGTCGCCCTAACGGCGGTGTCGCGTGATAAGATGGAAAATCCCGAAATCTCAAGAAATCCCTCACCTTGGCACGGTAATTACGAGGAGGGAAGGTGAGGTTTCGAGGGAAAATATTTAACTTAATCCAGGAAATAAATCATCGGGCGGCGACGTAACCGGGCGCGTCGGTAAAGTAGGATTTTTCAGGTCAAGGTTGCCCTTATCGTACGTAATCGCGCTCTGGCTGCGGATCCTCCGGCATTTTTCTTCGCCATCAACTTCGGGAGACAAACGAGGCGCTCGCCCCATTGCCGATGCCGGAAACTCCCCGATAAATATGAAAAATCGACGACAGAGGCTTTCCGACCTCTTCGCGAGGAGCGCCGGGCGGCACGGAGCCATTTATTTTGATACACCTTCCCGTTTTTCAAGATTCTACTTGTCAACCGCGATGAGATTCGGTCAATGGACCCGCTCGAAAGGGGAACGTCCAGAATATTGGGACATTTCTGGGGAACACGATTTTAGAGGCATCGCGGATGTATCGAATGTAGGTGTCGAACCAAATAAGTTCTGCATGTTATTTTCAGAAAATTATTTTAACTCCTAAATCTAATTAAAAATATGTCAAACTCAAGTTGGGAAATTTCCTCTCTATGGAATTAGATAAAGAACGGAATATCGAAGAGTTAATTGAATCTTGAAACTAAAGCCATACGTGACATAAAATGAATACCGATCGCGGCTGGAAGTGAACTTAGGAAAATTGGTCGCATTAAGGTGAAGTGAAACCCCCTTCAAATCAGTCGATTCGAATACAACACTTTTTTTTAAGGGTATTAGACCAAACTGTCCGAAACTTTGACACGTCACTCTTGATCATCTAAGAATTGTCCTGACACATTCAAAATTTGGATTTTTCAACAAAATTTTTCAACTCAGCCCAGACCAGAACCAAAATGGCGTCGAGCTCTCATATTTCGATCAATATACAATTATCGAAGGCTCTGATATGAGAATCAAAAGGACCAAGACAATTTTACGACAATTTAGAACACTTTGGCAGTCGATAAACTGGCATTTGAACGAGATAAAGGCAAAAAAAGTGTTGTATGCGCTTCTATGCTAAAAGGATGGTAATACGAGGTTTCGGAATGAAAATTTAATTGACCTGAAAATCACAGAAGGCGCAGGGGGTTCCTCTGCAGTCAATTAGGGCCCCAGAAAGCACGAATCCAGAGGATTTCTGGAGTTTTACTTCGATTTCTTTATAATTATTGTACGAAAACGACAGGTGGAGTATGCCATTTGGTACAATATCCAATATAATTCGACCCAGCTGTCGATATGAAAACGAACGTCGGGAACGTAGGCATTTAGAAAAATCTTCTTTATCGACGTCGATCAAGTTCCTCTACGTGTTTCACTTCACCTTAAGTTCCTTAAAAGAGAAACCAGAATCCTTCGGGCGAGGGATTAAAATAATAAAAAAGAACCGGTACGACAATGGTCGTCCGTTCAACTGCTGGACGAGAGATTACCTGGAAACTCGACGATTACCAACGCAAATGCAGATTATGGTGGAGGAATTGTGCGGTGAAACGAATTACCCGTTAGAAAATTGAAGCCAACGTCGTTCCATGGTCCATAAGGGGAGATCGTTAGCCGTTGCCCGAGAAAAATGAAAAAGGCAACTCGGTCGCGGCGGTCTATTCCACGGCTTGTAAAATTACCGTCGCAACGTCCAAGATCGACGCAAGTGCAAACCGAGTGCAAACTCATAGCCCTCGTGTAAACTCGTTGGAGCGGATACGAGGTCCATTGGAAGCGAGTGTGGGAACGGTGAAAGCAAAAGGCGTATACATCTAAAGCGGAGCTCCCTACGACCTCGCGGTTCTCGCTCTACTCGCGCTATTCGCGCTATTCGAGCTATTCGAGCTATTCGAGCTACTCGCCTAGCCAAGAAAGCGTTTCCACCGGTGTCTATTTCCCGGTGTATCTTTTTGCCGTACCAGGAAAAATTACCGTCGACGTTCCTTCTTCCGGAGTCGGTCGACCGATCTGTCGGAATACCGGCCATTTTCGGGACTGCTATGACTCCGCTCCGATTACTTCCCACTTTTCCTCAAATTAAGGTGAAGTGAAACACATCGAGCAACTTGATCGACGTCGATAAAGAAGATTTTTCTAAATGCCTACGTTGCCGACGTTCGTTTTTATATTGACAGCTGGGTCGAATTATATTGGATATTGTACCAAATGGCATATTCCACCTGTCGTTTTCGTACAATAATTATAAAGAAATCGAAGTAAAACTCCAGAAATCCTCTGGATTCCTGCTTTCTGGGACCCTAATTGACTGCAGAGGGACCCCCTGCGCCATCTGCGATTTCCAGGTCAATTAAATTTGCACTCCGAGACCTCGTATTCCCATCGTTTTAGCAAAGAAGCGCATACAACTCTTTCTTTGCCTTTATCCCGTTCAAATGCGAGTTTGTCGGTTACCAGAGTGTTCTAAATTGTTGTAAAATTGTCCTGACCCTTTCGATTCTCATATCAGAGCCTTCGATAATTGTATATTGATCGAAATATGAGAGCTCGACGCCATTTTGGTTCTGGGCTGGACGGAGTTCAAAAATTTTGTTAAAAAATCCAAATTTTGAATGTGTCAGGACAATTCTTAGACGATCAGAAGTAATGTGTCAAAGTTTCGGACAGTTTGATCTAATACCCTTAAAAAAAAGTGTTGTATTCGACTCGACTGATTTGAAGGGGGTTTCACTTCACCTTAAGGTGAAGAAACCACGTTAAGGTGAAGTGAAACACATCGAGCAACTTGATCGACGTCGATAAAAAAGATTTTTCTAAATGCCTACGTTGCCGACGTTCGTTTTCATATTGACAGCTGGGTCGAATTATATTGGATATTGTACCAAATGGCATATTCCACCTGTCGTTTTCGTACAATAATTATAAAGAAATCGAAGTAAAACTCCAGAAATCCTCTGGATTCATGCCTTCTGGGCCCTAATTGACTGCGGAAGGACCCCCTGCACCATCTGTGATTTCCAGGTCAATTAAATTTGCACTTCGAGACCTCGAATTACCATCCTTTTAGCATAGACGCGTATACAACACTTTTTTTGCCTTTATCCCGTTCAGATGCGAGTTTATCGACTGCCAAAGTGTTTTAAATTGTCGTAAAATTGTCCTGACCCTTTCGATTCTCATATCAGAGCCCTCGATAATTGTATATTGAACGATATGAGAGCTCAACGGCATTTTGGTTCTGGTGTGGGCGGAGTTAAAACATTATTTTTAAAAATCCAAATTTTGAATGTGTTAGGACAATTCCTAAATGATCAGGAGTGACGTGTCAAAGTTTCGGACAGTTTGGTCTTTTACCCTTAAAAAAAAGTGTTGTATTCGACTGATTCGAAGGGGGTTTCACTTCACCTTAATTTACTTTTTTGAAACCGACAACTCTTCAGGGAACACTTCCCCAGTCGAAAAAGATTATCTCATAGAAGCTTTGTAAACGCACACTAGGATTTGGAGTATACCTGATACAAGAATTTAGGATAGGAGGAATGTTAATGAAATCGGTCCATTTGGATGTACAGTTATGTCCGTTTTTGTAAGGTTGAGGTCCAAACGAGCATTAAGCCGAAACTCGGTTAACCCTCGAAGACCTCCAATCTTAAGGGGACGTGAAAGTGGCATAAAGGTCAATCGTTTATGACACTTTTCTACGAACTGGGTCTAGCGAATCGTTTCACACTTTACAACGTGAATGTAGAGGCCCTAAGGTAGGTCCTGAAACTCATGAAATGTCATTTTTTATATAAAATTTTGAAAACATCTATACATTTTTTTTTAATTGAAATTTTATGCGTCAGGACCTTCTTTGTAGCTTCTATATTCACATTGTCAAGTTTGAAACGATTCGGTAAACTCAGTTCGGAGGAAAGTTTCATAATCGAGACCTCTTCGCGCCACTTTCACATCACCTTAAATACTCAATCGAGCCTGGTTTCAACTTCTAGGTCCTACTCTTCACCTCTTACCCAAAATAGTTTTATATTATCAACGTAAATTGTAATATTAAATTTGACATATTTAATTCAGATTGTACATACGCAATAATATAATTATACTCGTATTTCTGATTTTAAATTACATAACGAAAAGCTCAATGCATTCATTGCCGATGTTCATTTTCTCCATCATTCGCTAGTGACTAGTTCGAACATTTTCAGATCTAACTTGTATGAAATGGAATAGACAGTCTATTATAAAAATGTCCAAGCTTTGGTTAGATCGAAACGTCGACCGAGGACTTTGAAGTTCTAATAAGAAAAATGAACTCTGCGGTTCTTAGCGACCTAAAATTGAAATGTCTATCGGCAAACTGTATGATCAACCGAAGAGAGAATTTAGAGGTTCATTCGAGACCGATAATTTCGACTCGGTCCAAGAGGGTGCTTTCTTCGACACGTCGATATTGCAAGCCATTGTCTAACAACTCGTTAGTCCGGATGAAAGCGAACGGAGACAAGTAAAGAAACCCAGGGAGAACATGGCGGCACCGAAGAGAGGGAGCAACTGCAGCTTTGTGGACATCGGAGGACAAACGAATCGACGACACTCGGACTCGGCCTGTGTTCGCGACATGCGTTTTGCTGGAGGAAGCGAAGAGAGTCGGAGGGGAGTCAAGATATGAGCCGCCCAGTGCACACATTGATTAACTCCATAAAACAAAAACTTGAGAAATGCGATGAAGTAACGTAGATTCTTTTTTAAAATTCCTATTATAATATAACTTCAAATATATAATGTAGAATACATAAATACGGTTATAGTTTTCATCTAACGGTATATAAAATTAATAAGAAAGAATAGCCAAAAAATAATCGTCTGCATTTTATATCGACAAATGTTTTTGCAGGTATTAAATTTCCTTCCCTATTCCTGTATGCCAAACCTTTTGTTACGTTATGCTTTTGTAAATTTCGTGCCCATTTATCAGGATTACGACTTCTTTTCCTCCCAATCGATGGGTTTGTTGGGGAATTTGTACCGTTGCAATCGGATGAATCCGAGAAACACGATAAACGTCTTCTTGCCCCAGACTTTCTACTGATAAATCGTATTGAAGAATCATCCCTGCTTTCCACATCCACATTGTTATTAGTTTCACTCATCTTGATTATAACGGTATAATATTTAGTACTTTAAAAACAATCAGGGAGTAATGTTGAAAAGACCAAGAAATATGTAGTCCGTGTAATATTGGTGAAGTATACGGTAACATTCAGCGTGAGAGATCACTGTTATACCAACTACCGTCTGCATTGCGCTTCTTTCTATCTGTATGCTGATACGATTTTATTACTCATATTGTTGAAAGGGGGAAAGCATCTTCGGCTGTTTAAAAAAAAAAGCGTCGATGTACGGCCGCAACAGATAATCCAATAATACTATACTGCCAGGTATTCGTCTACGATTTACATTAGAGTATGGAGTTAATCAAAATGGCTTCTGAAATAAATTACTTATTATTCAATGCCCAAAAAAATGTTGCCGCTTAATGGTGTTAATCTCTATTAATCAGGAAAGATATTATAAATATAAAAAGTTATGACTATACCAAGTGCTTTGACACCTAAATTTAAGATTTTTCAAAAAGTGGAGTTAGTCGATGTGTGCACTGAGCGGCTCATATTATACCCCCGTCGCAATTCGCGTCCCCGATAACGCGATGGAAAGGACCGATGGGGACGCGCAACCTACTCTTCGTGCTTTTCCCTCTTTGCGTCCCGGTGTTTGTACTTCTCCATTGTAAGTGACATTCGCGTTAAGTGGCGTGCACGCGCGCTCCGGGAATTTCTCAAAGTGAACACCCTCCCGGGGTCACGGTTGAAAAGAAAAACGGCAAAATGAAGCCGTATCTCCGCGTTAAGAACCGCTCTTTGACGGACAACGAGTCGAGAACGCGCTCTCGAGAGCCCAAAGCTCGTAGACGCCGCTTTCCGCGAGCGTTTTCGAGAAAGTCGTAAAAGCGCGGTTTACGCCTTTCCCTCCTCGTTCGCGATCTCGTTCTCGTTCTCGTTCGCGTTCTTGCTAACATAAGTCCGGCCAGCAATCGTTACCGGTTGTGAAGTCCGAGAACGAGGAACGGATCGTCGATGTGTCCAAGTCTTGTCGAGAATATTCTCCATGAAGTCGCGGTTTTAATTGTTGACAAATGTTTCGGTGATGGTCGAATGATTCAACAAATAGACGTTTACTTACATATGCTTTTGGAACGAATAACATGCCGAATTAAGGTGAAGTGAAACCCCTCTCAAATCAGTTGATTCGAATACAACACTTTTTTTTACGGGTATTGGACCAAACTGTCCGAAACTTTGACACATCACTCCTGATCATCTAAGAATTGTCCTGACCCATTCAAAATTTGGATTATTGGAAAACATTTTTTAACTAGCCCAGACCAGAACCAAAATGGCGTCGAGCTCTCATATTTCGATCAATATACAATTATCGAAGGCTCTAATATGAGAATCGAAAGGGTCAGGACAATTTTACGACAATTTAGAACACTCTGGTAATTGATAAACTCGCATTTGAACGGGATAACGGCAAAAAAAGTGTTGTATGCGCTTCTATGCCAAAATGATGGAAATACGAGGTCTCGGAGTGAAAATTTAATTGACCTGGAAATCACAGATGGCGCAGGGGGTCCCTCCGCAGTCAATTAGGGCCCAGAAGACATGAATCCAGAGGATTTCTGGAGTTTTACTTCGATTTATTTATAATTATTGTACGAAAACGACAGGTGGAATATGCCATTTGGTACAATACGCAATATAATTCGACCCAGTTGTCAATATAAAAACGAACGTCGGCAACGTAGGCATTTAGAAAAGTCTTCTTTATCGATGTTGATCAAGTTCCTCGACGTGTTTCACTTCACCTTAATAGCTCCTTTTTTCGACAATGGGAAATAATTGAGATCGGTTCTGCGACGTTTCCAAAAGAGGTGAAACGTATTGCGAAGAAGAGAAATGGAACCTGATGAACTAGATAATGTTTTCAAAAAAATGGCGGAACCTTTAAAGCGGAAGGTCGAGGAAGAATTAAATTCTGTTAATGTGTAATCCGTTGATGAATGCGTCAGGGCCAGAAATTGCACATGCTTTAATACTGTATATTAGAGCGATATGAAACGATGGGTTCCGCTATCATAAACGTACACTAGTTATAGGGTGCATGGTTGATACATAACATGCTACGAGAACAATGCGAGATGAAGAAAAGAGGTGAAACGAGAATCGGGCTTTCCAGAAGCGTTGATTTGTTGCACAATGCTGTATCTGACTGCAAAATTGACATATACCTCAAAATTAACATATCCTACATATACCTCGAGGGTGAGTACAAGAAACAGGACCATTACGTCAAAAGAAATGAAGATTTCGTTATGTGAATTTGGAAGCAGTTCGAGTCAGGAAACTTGATAGAACTTCGCCCCGATACCCATTCATATTTATAAAGAAACAATGAAAAAACGTAACCAATTCATACATTTATGGAGCGCAAAAAATCTACGTTATTAATATATGTGAAATGAAACAATCGGAATATAAGGAAAGTTTCGATTTTAGAATGGCGTTTCTGAAATCCTGAGTCAGAAATTTTGAAGACGAGTTTTTTCTTCGATTGGATGTTAAATGTCAGGGATGTATCCAAGTAAATTTCACTACGCTACACAAGCAGGTATGACTTGAAGTTCAAGTTTCCTAAGGCTTTAGTAAACTTCCAAAACTTGCGGATAACTATATATATTTATCGAATCCTAAGTCGGGTAAGCACCCTAGATGATCATAAACTATATATAATATACAGCGACCGTATAATAAAATATCGAGGAATGCTGCAGTCACTAAATTGCGTTTTAAATAACCCCGCTAAATCAACTATTTACGCAACTTGAGAAGTTTATCGGATCTGAGAATAGACGCCAAGGAGAGATAAATAAGCGTTGTTCGGAGAAAATTTCGGCAAAAATGTTTTACGCGTACAAACGATTCGTCGTAAATTAAGAAGAAAGTGATCTCTTCGATCGGTCGATCGATCGATCGATCGGATGCAGCTCCAGTTTCAGTCGTCACGGCAAAATTTCCTGAAATGTACAGAAATTTCAAAAGCTTTCGACTTCTGGAAGCAAAATTGACTGACAGTGCGCTATCTTTGGAAGTTTCTGACGAATCAAAAACACCTTCTTCAGGTGTAAAAAAACTTCGCCAAATATATATATGTGCCCGTCACTAGTCCTTTCTGTTATAATCTCGGTTACATTATGTTAATACGGTCACGAAACAACTAAAATCAATTATAATGCACCAAATACGAATAATCTTTCTTCTCGGGTTCATTNCATAGTTTAAAAAATGCAGAAAAATCGTCCACTCTCGATGGCCTCCTTAAAGTTGACTTTCCTCATTCAAGAGGTTCAAATAACAACATTCATTGTCCAATTTGACACGCCAGGCTGAACATCGCAGATAATGACTAGGTCTGAGTTTCGCGCCTCTATATATACATTTGGCGCGAAACTCTACCGAGTTTCTTAATGTTACGAACAACTTCGAGCCCCACGAAATCGGCCCTGCAAACAAACGATATTGTCTAGTGGAATCGAAATCACACATAGGAAACCTCCGAACACCTCCGAACACCACATTGAACCGTAATTTATTCCTTCAGGGAACGAATTTACGCCAACCGAAATTCCTTCGGTCGAAAACACGCTTGCTGGCCATTCCAGATTTTCCCCACCCCTCTCCTCCTCCTCTCTTTCTCACCCAACACAGAAAGTCTCCCCGAATTCCTCCAAAATAAATACACGCTTTCGACGCGAATTTCCGCTCGTCACGAGCATATACCGGGCAAGCAAATACGTGGTGAAAAAAAAAGTAACTACGAAATTGACCGAAAGGCAATAAAATGCGTACCGGGTTCTGCACAAAGAGTTATTATCCCACGGTCGTGATGGCCATGTTCGCCACATATGACAGCGGTGATTGCAGAAAATAATTATTTCTTCGGGAATGCTTTGCCATTAATCGCAATGACAGTCCCGTTCCTGTTGCTTCGATCGGAAAAAATACCAGATTCAATTTACCACATCGCTATCGCGGCTGGTAAACACTTATTTATCCGCTTGGATAAACTTTCTACCATGTAGAGCGAGATCGTCCTCGTTTGAATCGAGCCGTAGTTGACTCTAGCCAAACAATTCGTTCGAGTGTATTCATTTCCCAGCGAGCAGTAATATATTTGATTAAATCTATCGGTCTCTATTCCTTTGTTATAAGATAAGAAACTCGATACTCCCCCCGTTACGTCTTGTCCCACTTGTAAGCATTTCACGGACGATCATTTCTGTTAAGGTGAAGTGAAACACCCTTCAAATCAGTCGATTCGAATACAACACTTTTTTTTAAGGGTATTAGACCAAACCGTCCGAAACTTTGACACATCACTCCTGATCATCTAAGAATTGTCCTGACACATTCAAAATTTGGATTTTTCAAAAAAATTGTTTAACTCAGCCCAGACAAGAAGCAAAATAGCGTCGAGCTATCATATTTCGATCAATATACAATTATCGAGGGCTCTGATGTGAGAAACTAAAGGGTCAGGACAATTTTACGACAATTTAGAACACTCTGGTAATCAATAAACTCGCATTTGAACGGGATAAGGGCAAAAAAAGTGTTGTATGCGCTTCTATGCTAAAACGATGGGAATACGGGGTCTCGGAGTGAAAATTTAATTGACCTGGAAATCACAGATGGCGCAGGGTGTCCCTCTGCAGTCAATTGGGGCCCCAGAAAGCTTGAATCCAGAGGATTTCTGGAGTTTTACTTCGATTTCCTGATATTTATTATACGAAAACAACAGGTGGAGTATACCATTTGGTACAATATTCAATGTAATTCGACCCAGCTGTCAATATTAAAACGAACGTCGGCAACGTAGGCATTTAGAAAAATCTTCTTTATCGACGTTGATCAAGTTCCTCGACGTGTTTCACTTCACCTTAATTCTGTGTCGAGAGTGTTATATGTGCGTTAATTTTTCTAAGAACGCCCTCGATGTTGTACAACCGGCGACTTTTTATTTGTGCTTTGCTTTATCGGAAAAGATCGAGGTATTGCTGGAGTTGACTTTCCGTACACGCGTGGATCGACGTGCAATGACGAGCGACGTGAAGCAAGTACGTTCGATCGCGTTAAGGTGAAGTGAAACACGTCGAGGAACTTGATCGACGTCGATAAAGAAGATTTTCCTAAATACGTACATTGCCGACGTTCGTTTTCATATTGACAGCTGTATCGAATTGTATTGAGTATTGGACTAAATGGCACACTCCACCTGGTGTTTTCGTACAGTAATTATAAAAAAATCGAAGTAAAACTTCAGAAATCCTCTAAATTCATGGTTTCTGAGGCCCCAATTAACTGCAGTAGGACCCCTTGCGCCATCTATGAGTTCCGTGTCAACTAAAGTTCCTCTCCGAGACCTCGTATTACCATCGTTTTAGCACAGAAGCGCATATGACACTTTCTTTTGCCTGTATCCCGTTCAAATGCGAGTTTATCGATTACCAGTGTGTTCTAAATTGTCGTATAATTGTCCTAACACTTTCATTTCTCATATTAGAGCCTTCAATAATTGTATATTAATCGAAATATGAGAGGTCGGCGCCATTTAGATTCTGGTCTGGGCTAAGTTAAACAATTTTTATCAAAAGTCGAAATTTTGAAAGTGTCAGAATAATTTCTTGCTGCTCCCAAATCATGTGTCAAGATTTCAGACGGTCCAACACCCTTAAAAAAGTGTCTTATTCAGATAGACTGATTTGTGGGAGGTTTCAGTTCAGCTTAAGGCAAGCAACGAAATGATTGTCTGAGATTATTTCATCCGATTTTATAATTCTCCACATTAATTCGGTATCAAACATCCGAGAAATACATTTGTAAACGTCCCTCCACCTGTCGTTTTCGTACAGTAATTATAAAGAAATCGAAGTAAAACTCCAGACACTTCATTAGGTATCAAAAAACACGACAAATTTTTGTAATATTTTCGTTCCACTATTTTATTGTGAGAGCAAAACGTGTGATTTTGATTTTAAATATTTTTGAAACGTTTATCATGTATTCGGCAGATAATATTTAAANATATTTCCAAAGTTTAACGTAATTCGTCAAATATATATAAAATATAGGTCAAATATTTTGTGGTACTACCTTTACTTGCCTAACACAATCGTCCCGAACACGAGCATTAAATTTCTTTCGAATGTTTGGAATGTAAATTAAATTACATTAGATTAACATTAACAAACCACAATACCAACTTTTGGGGTGGAATGCACCTGAGAATTGCGCTGCTTTCGTATTCTCATATTTGCGATTAACAATGGAAAAATGCAATGGCATGCACCGCACGTTCTGCAATCTCCTGTCGCAGTCGTTAATTCGACCTTCTACCCAACGCAGAATCACATCAGGGAAGCTCTTTGTCCCGCACCTTTTCGAATTCCGTTTCCCTTCAGAAATAAATTAATTTAACGTACCGTCAAATGCCAATCGTCCCCAGTTAACACGACAGCTCGAACGTCGCCTAATTAGATTGATTCACTCCAGTTAACCCCTTTTCGACGCCAACGATGCCGCTCGGAATCTCATTCAAGCCATGTTTCTTTTTTCCTTCTACTTCCTCATCACTTTTGTTCGTTTAATAATGATTCTCATCGGTTATTGTTCTCGTGTACGGGGAGGAAGTCCCGGTTAGCAAACAGAACAGGACCGATCCAGTTATGATTCCTGTACCACATCCAACCTAATTTACAAGTGGAATTGGTAAATTACATAAAGCAATTCATCTTTTTTTTTTTCTGCGGGAATTATTAAACTTAAACCCTGTAATTGCACGTTTAAATATGTTGGATCGTTGAGAAACTTAACAATTTATTTTAACGATCTGAGCTTATGTTCGAAGGTGTACAATTGAAGTCCGGTTGTAGAAGTACAATGTGTTCGATAACGCGCGGAAATCTAAGTTCAGTGCAATGTCGCGTGCGAAGCGATTGAAGTTAGTCCGCCGGAGATTGTAGAAGATTCTGACTGTGCCCAGAGGGACTCCTTTTTTAAGCGTTTTCGGATGCTGTCCTCTAGGGCGGAGTTTTTGCAAAGCGTTCGCTGATAGGCATAGCGAAATAAAAGTGGGATTTAAAATCGAAGGCGATTGGTTAATGAGGACTGAGAAAGGGAAAAGTTAATGTTGTTTAAGGAGGCTTAGGTGGGGAATAAAAAAGATGGGCTATAGGACCAGGAGTTCCTAGAAGTAAACAAATCATGGGCTAAAGAACCGCGGTAGTGGATAAAAGAGCGAAGCGCTAGAGTTTCTGTTTATACATCAATTTAAGTTATGAGCATAATACGTTGCTGAATTAATGGTGCTAGATGACATGGAGAGACCCAAGGAAAAATAAACGGAATTTGAAATAAGGAAGAAATAGAACACCTAGATCGCTGCAGAGAGTTGTAATGTTGTTTTCTTACTCTGTCTTTTTTGCTAATTCTCTTAACAAGTCGCGAAACGAAATAAAGAAATATACGATAGGGCTAGCGAAATACAGATGCTCACTTAAATTAGAATTTGACGAATCAGAAAATATAAGTCTCTCTAAATTTGACTGGCCTCAGTCCAGGGGATTCACTGCACTCGACGCGGGCGAGAAGGTTATGTATCCCGTCGCAGGAGGATGAAAGGGTGGTCACGTATGGGCAGCAACAAACGTTCTTCTCTTGTGCTCCATCCTGGAACCCTTGGACTGCTCAGTTCAAGGGGTGGACACTGCCATGTATTGGGGTGTAACGCTTTATGCACTACCGCCATCTTCGGTTGGAGTAAACCTTCTTCGCGAACTAAATTATTTGGCGGGCTATTCAAATTCATTTATTAAACGAAGGNACCTGAGATAGGCGGACCATATCTCCTGTTAGGGCTTTACTTTCTATATAAATGGATATATGGATGGATGAATGGATGGATAAATGGAAATGGAATGGAAATGGAAAGAAGATGACTGCAGAATGATTAAATGTTCTGAACCATGTGAATATAAATCAGACTACCTATATTTTCTAAGCATATTGACTATGAAATTTACTTATCCTTTTTCAAATAGTTTATAACTCTATACTAATCACTTTTCAAGCAGTTTATAACTTTATACTTTGAAATAAACAATGTTTATATCTTTGATAACATGTATTTCTTGTGTTACACCCTGATTTAGTAATGTATGCCAGAGGTCCATCAATCCCTAGGACGTGGTCCATCTAACCCGAGTACCCCCGGGATAGATGGACTACCGAGTAAAAGAAAAGAAAAAATCATAACTTCAAGTGTGATTAGTGTAACAGCTGGAGAAGTGCTTACAATTGTTCAAGGTCATATATACATATTATAAAAAATATACCAAATCCTAGACATTGCGAAGTTTCAGAAAAAATGACTTTAAAAAACATGGTCCAACCATCCCGGACTTACCCTATTCCAATTAAAATTTAGCGTTAGATTATGGATTAGTCCTAACAGTTCCGTATTTAATTAATGAAATCGCAATCCAAATTGTTGACAAATGATCGCTATGTTTCGGTGATGCTCGAATGATTCAACAAAATATCTTCTTCAATTTCATGGAAGAATTTCCCGAAATTGATCCATCTTTCGCGCCAAGCCCCCGGCTCTTGTTCAACAAAGAGCGAGCTGGGCAAAGCTTTGTTTTCATCTTATAAAAAATCTGCTCAGTGTTTCGTCACGCCTTTCCATGAACCCAACGAATTGGAAAACTCCGTGTTTGTTTCTCCCCCTAGTGTATCGTTTCCTAGTCCTTTCTTTTCGGCTGTCAACTTGTCCGTGGCCTATGGCAAGACCGGTTTAATCGTTTGAGTCCCAGGGGGTATTGAAAAAACCCTGTCAATGAATCCCGAACAGCGCAATCGCGCTTTCTCCAAATGAGTACGAGAAGACCCAAGCAGCGCGATAGCGCTTCTTTTATTTTATGTCGATAAATCCCAAGCGGCGTGATAGCGCTTCGTTTATTTTATGTCGATGAATCCTAATCGGCGCGATAGCGTTTCTTGAATTGTAAGATGTATTATTTACATTAAAAGAAGGAGATGTACTTGGGTCAGTAAATCCGAGCGCGCGACTTCGACAATTGTGACGCACCGTCAGTTGTCCACAACGCTCGAAATGTGTTGGGTTTCCTCGACATAAAATCTGAACAGCGCGATCGCGCTGCTTGGGACTCAAACGGTGAATCGTTCCTTCCAAATCGAAACCAGTGCCTGCCGAACGTCACGTAGAAAGGGCGTATCTCTCACGACCTCGAATTGCCGCGACCTCGTCGTCTTAAATTATTCCCAGTGGCAGATGAATCGTGCGGCGATCTCTTTCCCGCTGGAACTTTCTTCGGCCTTGTTACTTTAGAAAACTTCATTTAACGCGGGAGGAGCGGGAAAATACGGGATAAAAAATTCATTTTATGGAAATGTCGGTCGTGCGTCAAGTTTCGTCCTTCCACGGATAGCGGAACATCGCTTTCCTCAAAGTCGACAAAGTTTCCCTTGACGGACACGCAAAGTGATGATACCAAATTTTCTTGATATAATGAATGGAAAAACATAGACTACTGGGTAAACGACTGAAAGATACTTGGTTAGGAAAATATTTATTTATCGAATGCGTCAGCTTCTATTGACGCCACGTGGCTTTCGTCAGATTTATCGCTACTGACGTAAAACTAATCGTAGCTTTCTCAGGAGATGCCAACTTGGGGTAGGATTTATGCTCGGTTACCGGATGTCATAATTCGGTTTTTAAAAGCTGTCGCTCCTCTTGCGTGATCACCGGTACCTTACATTCCATTTGGAAAATAATGACTTCGGCTCAAAACTTACGTCGACGGAATCTTGGAGCCAAATTCTAGATTCGCATGCGAGGCTTGTCCTTATTTTGACGAAATACGACGACGTCCCTCATCTTTTATTCAAATACTTTAAAAACAAGGGAGAAAGGTCAAATTTTTAATGGACTAGGGGATAAATTAGTTTAGTGGGTTAGAAGTGCTATACTTTTAGTGAGTCATTATTTTCGGGAAAATAATTTTAAGGAAAATCTTGGAAGACGTGATCTACCAAACAGGAGGACCAAGGGAAAAGTAAATATAATTATTTCAATGTGGAAGAGAGACATGATATTTTTTTTAGAAAGCTACAGTTCTCCATCAATGTTCTTATTTCAATTAAACTGCACACTTCATTGTTTGAAATTACAATGAACACAAAATTCAATTTAACCACCCAACTTGGAATGACCTGCCACGTCTTCATCAAGTTGCATTAACAAGAGCAAGAATCGGTCATTCGAAGCTCACTCATAACCATCTAATTCTAAAAACAAATCCAATGCCCTGTGATGAATGTACGAATGTACAAATAACGGCACAACACATTATCTCTGGATTTAAAAAATATCAAACAGCAAGAGAAGGCTTCTGATCACTCGACTCAATTACCAAGGCTCTCGGTAACCCACAAGAAATTAACAAAACACTATTGTTCCTAAAAAACATTAACCTCTTACGCGAATTGTAAAACCTAACCCTAATTATTTACTCACCTACACAATTTATTTAAGCCAACGGTTCGTCGCTAATAACCAGAGTAGTTGATGCGACGTTAAATAATAAAAAATAAAATTCAATTTAAAACGAAATACACGGCGAAAGAGAATACGGTGTATTAAAGTGATATGAAAGGATCGTCCTATATAAGGTAACTTAGGTTAATAAATAAAGAATAGTTACTATTACTATTACTATTACTTAGGTTAACTGTTACTATTATTTAAGTTAACAAATAACAGATAAACTGAGGTCGATGTGCAACATTCCTAAGTGAAATTAATAAAATTTCATTGCAGCGTTCAAGCTTCTTGTTGCAAAGTTTTGTGAAGTACTGCTCTTTCTAGAAGGTACATAGTACCTTATACCTTTCTCTACATCCTGTCGCATTCATTTCGTTGAAAAGATTTGTATTTTAGAAATCATTGCCTAAAAATATAAATTACACTGTATAGGGAATAAGGCTCGACATTGTGCAACGTAGCACATCTAAAGGTCTTTTTCAAAAAGGACAAGAAACCGTGATTAGTTATAGTAAATACGACATCGCAATAAAAATTGAACGAAATACCTCAAGAAAAATAAAGCCTAGCAACCTCAAAGAAAGCGAGAACTGGTTCTACAGCCTTTACCAAGAAAATAAGGTTGCCGATATGCGAAAATATGCCCTGTGTAAATAATGGCGTCACGAAGAATGCCCAAGGATAATATTCGAGGATCTTGATGACATAACTTACCCTAATTATGCAAGGTAATGCTCACAGTAGGTTGGATCTTCCCACCGATATCTATGGGTTTTATTATCCACACGTGCAGGTAACAAAGCCCAGGAGCATCATACTACAATTTCTTTAAATTACGTTTTTGTTCAGAATTGTTTTTCATTTTTACAGTTTGTGATCGAAATAAACATTGTTCCCGTACACCGTGCTCATTTCTCCTTTTCAAAATATTTTATGCTTTAGCTTTTACAAATCTCTCAAGTTATGGTGGATTTTATTTACCTCAAGGTACCTTGTATCAAAACATAAAAATATTTATAACGTCTTCAAACTGGGTGCACCGAATATTTTTTAAACTAACACGTGATTACGGAATTCCTAATGAAGGTCTCAAGACTCACGAAATTGTATTTTTCGGAAAGAACTTTTTTTATTCTTCTCCGGGATAAACATTGTTTTAGAAAAATGAAATTTCGCAAGTATTAAGACCTTCATTAAGACCTCCATAATTACGTAGAAGCATTTTACAAAAGACGCGATCCATTAAAGAAAAGGTCAAGGATAAAGTAAATGTACCCAGTTGTCCTTCAATTTTGAGAGAGATTCGATAATTTCCTCAAAAGCTACAATACATCGTCAAGTGTATATGCGAGACTCGTGAGAAAACGTTACCCAATTTGTAAGAAATTACAATAAATGCAGCCCCTTTTAAAACAAAGTGCTGAACGAGAGAAACCACGCTGCATTGACATTCCCTGACATAACCTTCAATTGAAGCTTCGGGCAAAATTGTTCGCGCCTCTTCCCCAAAGAACGAATAAACGCGCGTGACATTGACGATGAGTTTGCGACGGGCTGTCTTGAACGAACGTTAGCTCATACGCCCTATTGTCTCCATGCAAATGTAATTCAAAATGCAAATGTCACTTTTCCGGCTCGGTCTCTTTATCTCCTCAGCGACAAGCTGGAGTTCTTTTTCGACTCGGACGGTTTCTTTTCTTCGCTCAGTTTTTTTCTTAGCGAAATGCTACTTCCCTCGAATTAGAATCCGTACAAGAATTAATTCAATACCTTACCTTACGAGAAACGTTATGCATGGCTTCGTAATTTAACACTAAACCTCCCGACCATTTATAATCCCACTCCCAAGACCATTAAGGTGAAGTGAAACACATCGAGGAACTTGATCGACGTCGATAAAGAAGATTTTTCTAAACGCCTACGTTGCCGACGTTCGTTTTTATATTGACAGCTGTGTCGAATTATATCGGATATTGTACCAAATGGCATATTCCACCTGTCGTTATCGTATAATAGTTATAAAGAAATCGAAGTGAAACTCCAGAAATCCTCTGAATTCATGCTTTCTGGGGCCCTAATTGACTGTAGAGGGACTCCCTGCGCCATCTGTGATTTCCAGATCAATTCAATTTTCACTCCGAGACCTCGTGTTCCCATCGTTTTGGCATAGAAGCGCATACAACACTTTTTTGGCCTTTATCCCGATCAAATGCGAGTTTACCGATTACCAGAGTATTATAAATTGTCATAAAATTGTCCTGACCCTTTCGTTTCTCATATCAGAGCCTTCGATAATTGTACATTAATCGAAATATGAGAGCTCGATGCCATTTTGGTTCTAGTCTGGGCTGAGTGAACAAATTTTTCTTAAAAAATCCAAATTTTCAATGTGTCAGAACAATTCTTAGATGATCAGGAGTGATGTGTCAATGTTTCGGACAGTTTGGTCTAATACCCTTAAAAAAAAGGTGTTGTATTCGAATCGACTGATTTGAAGAGGGTTCCACTTCACCTTAAAAAATGGTCATTTGACCCGCCGGTGGTAGGTTTAGGGTTAAGCCGAAAAGTGCTCATTTTTCTCGTTTCCATCGTCTTTGCTGCAACTCGCGCGGTCGTTTTCATCGTCCCGTCGTCTTCGCCCTCGTCAAAGGTTCCGGTTAACGAGGGCCGGACGTGGATGCCACTGGAGACAATTTGTCAATTCGTTTGTAAAATCGACTCGGGCAGCGCAATTAAAGAATTGCGACGATGGAAATACGGACGCTCTTAATTCGATTCAGCCCATTAGCCTCGCGTTAATTGGCACCGTCTAGTGAACGTGGCCCCAGCGCGACGGATCCGCCGATGGTAAACGGAATGATCTTCGAGGTGAGGCCGCCTTTTGTTGACATTTCCCGCAAATTAAGCGAAGCCGAAGGCTTAACGCTGGATCTGCTTCTCGTGAATTAAGGTGAAGTGAAACACGTTGAGGAACTTGATCGACATCGATAGAGAAGATTTTTCTAAATATCTACGTTGCCGATGTTCGTTTTTATATTGACGGCTGTGTCGAATTATATTGGGTATTGTACCAAATGGCATATTCCACCTGTCGTTTTCGTACAATAATTATAAAGAAATCGAAGTAAAACTCCAGAAATCCTCTAGATTCATGCTTTCTGGGGCCCTAATTGACTACACAGGGACTCCCTGCGCCATCTGTGATTTCCAGGTCAATTAAGTCTTCACTCCGAGACTTCGTATTACCATCGTTTTGGCATACAAGCGCATACAACACTTTTTTTGCCTGTATCCCGTTCAAATAAGAGTTTATCGATTACCACAGTGTTCTAAATTGTCGTAAAATTGTCCTGACCCTTTCGATTCTCATATCGGAGCGTTTGATAATTGTATATCGATCGAAATATGAGAGCTCGACGCCATGTTGGTTCTGGTCTGGGCCGAGTTGAAAAATTTTGTTAAAAAATCCAAATTTTGAATGTGTCAGGACAATTCTTAGATGATCAGGAGTGATGTGTCAAAGTTTCGGACGGTTTGGTCTAATACCCTTAAAAAAAGGTGTTGCATTCAAATCGACTGATTTGAAGGGTGTTTCACTTCACCTTAACGCTGGATCTGCTTCTCGTGAATTAAGTCACGACCCTGCTATACACGGATCACGTACGAAAGATCGATCTTTCGACTCGACGCGCAGCTTCAACGTTCCGTAAATTACCGGCCAACCTGCTGCGCCTTTTCCAAACACGGTATAAATATTCTATGAATATGTGTAGGTTTATAGATGTATATTTTATCTACCCGAGAATCAATTTTGTGGTACTCGATACGTGTCTCGCATTAAAGGAGCCGGCATCAAAATATAGATACACGGATTCCTCATAAGTTCCCAAGGAAATGCGAACCCAGAACAACCTTCCGATGTCCGACTTCTCTAAACAATAATAGCTGCATCTGTAGCCGCTCTCGTTTCTGCTTCTGGTCAAACTTGTGTATTATTCGAATACCTAAAAATATAAATCGACCGCGAGGTTGACTTTCTTCGTCAAATTCACTGGTGGGGTAAGCCAGTATTTTTTGCCGTTGAGTCGATAGTTTTTCTCGGAAATGTAATTTGGAAGGATGATAAATACGATTAAATGCTGTAAGCTAATTTCGGTGTTTTTTTTCCTCCTTTCTATCGATATTCGATAGTCTGTTTTTGTATTTTTCAAATGCCGAACCTTTAAATCGCGCATTGCATTCATATATCATTGTATCCGAATGGATTATTATTTAAAAATTAAAACGTGATTCAGAAAATCTTCCGACTTCGCGTATATAGGGGGTCTTTATTTATAATTAATCACCCCAAAAACAATACCTTCGATGTTGAAAAACTTTGCGCCAAATACACTTATTTTCCACTTCGTTTTCTCACAAAACGTACTCTTACAAAACTGACTTATAATATTAAATACAAATTAAAAAAGAAACAGTTTTGACATTGATATAATTACCTTTGTAAAATTAATCGTTATTACTTTATTTATGATAGAAACAAACTGAATTGGCTTTACCTTTTCACGGTCATTAGAATCAATTAACGTATTTGGCAAAAGTAATTGATTTCATTGATTTTCTGGCGAAAAATGGAATGATACAATTTTTGTATCAATTGACTGTCTTGTAACGTTTTATTTTATTTTTAACTAATGACAAATAGAAGCGCGACAATGGTCCGGTAAAGAAATACGAGCGACGCACGATGAAAGTCTAAGATATATGTATTGATTCCTTATTGAGGTTAATAATTAGGGGGGTTTCGCAAATATAAAACGCTCTCACGTAATTCTCATAAATTACGACGATGAATGGCGATCGCGTATGAACATAAAGATATATNTTGGCTATTCTTTCTTATTAATTTTATATACCGTTAGATGAAAACTATAACTGTATTTTTGTATTCTACATTATATATTTGAAGTTATATTATAATAGGAATTTTTAAAAAGAATCTACATTACTTCATCGCATTTCTCAACTTTTTGTTTTATGGAGTTAATCAATGTGTGCACTGAGCGGCTCATATATAACGAACTGGCCTCAAAGCGCTGATATTCGATGGCGCTCGGTGGAAGTGAAGACATTGAAAGGTCGTCGAAGGCCGAAGGGCTGGTCAACCAGTGGCGGTAACAAACTTCGCCCTCGACTTAGTTCCTCAATCCCGGATCCTTGGATCGTAGTCCTCCTTGGTGATGTGCCCTGGGCGAAGGCTACCGGTCGAGAGAGCGAGCGCTGGCTCTCCGGTCTTGCCGAAATTGTCGCACCCGGATGTTTACACGAATAACCCGGTAGAGGCCTCGTACATCGATCACAAGCGATTGCGCGAATATTTAAAATGAAAACACCGCAATATCTTGCGGCCATAAGAATCAATGCACGTATTTGGCAAAGGTAATTGATTTCAGTGCATTATTAGGCGGATAATGGACCATTATCGTATAAATTCCCGATATTCTATTTCAGTTAAACTGATTTTATTTATTTCTGTCATACAATCTTTAGTTTATAAGTCAGTTTTGTAAGAGTATGTTTTGTGAGAAAACGAGATAAAAATAACCATACAACCGCAAAGTTTTTTAACACCGAAGGTGTTGTTTATGGGGCGAGTTCACTGTTTTTTGTATTTTGTAGAAAATTAGATTTCATTTCAGGAAAATAAATTGTTTCTAACTTTAATGTTCAGCATTCAAAAAGTTTGATGGTTCACAGTTATTGCTTATTTCACTAGTTCTTATATTAGTAACTCATAACTGCCCTTGAGGTTTTGCATAAAAACGAAAAATACAAAAAAGGATCGGAACAATGCACAAAATTAATATTCATTCAATGTAAAGATCTTTCTCAATGAGAAATGAGCATTTTCGCATGTTTTTTACCTTTCGTCCTATCGCTTAAATTTCGAGTATCGACTCTTATGTGCGCGCCGCGTACTTTCGGCATCACTTACAAGAGAAAAAGAAAGTCTCTTTCTCCGTCTAACCTCCTACTGACATTTAGTCGTATTCACATACTATAATAACGTCTCCTCCATTTCTACAAACTCTATGGTGCCACGTCTCCATGCATTTTCGCAGGAAAACATGCGTCGCGAAATAAACTCTCAGCTCGGTAATTTTTTAATTTTTTACCCATCTTTATTTATAGTAGCACATTTTGAAAAAAAAAAACAAAATTATCTAGAGCTCTACTTTTTCAGAATTTTTTATTTCAGTTTTGGCTCAATGTTATAGCTCCATCTTTGTGTAACTATAACATCGAACCATAACTAAAACTGAATATACTGAAAAGATGTAGCCCTCGGCAGTTTTATTTTCCTTAAAACGAGCTATAGAAAAGCAAATCGGCCTAAAATTATAGAGCTGAGAATTTATTTCGCGAACCTCTGCACGGGTGTTTCGTAGTAGGAGTAGACAGGTCCCACTAGCTACTTTTTATTAAAGAGAACCGGAAATTCGATTACATAACCAAAAGAGTTTTAGGTGTTACATACCTTTGACAGGTTAAATCTCTCTTAAAACAGGAATTTGATGTCTCCGGACACATGATACCAAAGCGGCCCCTTTTTCTTCACAGTAACATTTGCGATTCCCTAAAAATAATCTGTGGGGTTTTATCTGAAACACCATTTTTTTTTTTAAATTAATCCAGACAAGGAAACCAGTACTCGTCGAAGCAATTGTTTTTATTCGGGTCTTCTTATTCTTTGTTAAAAACATAAATAAATATTTAGGTCGAAAATTGCATGCTTACCTTTAAATGGTTTCCACTTTTTTAACGTATACATTTTTTTACAATCAACTTTGACAAATACTATCTTTTCGCCTACTTCAATGTGAAAAAAAAATATGTTTCAGGTAAAACCCCACAGACATCTATGGTATCTCAAATGTTGTAATTACTAAAAATATTAAGGCCTTAGGAGAAGGACTACTAAAACATCATTTTGGTGCTCCTTTCGATACTGTCTTTCGATACCAACATACCTACACGTAGTAGTGATATCACATCGTAAGAACACATTAGTACCGAAAGGAGTATCGTAATCATATAATACCCTTCAAAATACTAATAATATATTTATATTAGTATATTTTATATTAATATTATAACGAATGATGAATGATGCGATTCAAATGCCTACCCTNACTTATAAATCACTAATGACGGATCAAATTATGAAGACAATGAGTATAATGCCAGTAATGTATTAATGAAAATGAAGGAATCGACATTTATTGTTAATATTAATTTATGTTTCGTACTTATAAATCACTAATGACGGATCAAATTATGAAGACAATGAGTATAATGTCAGTAATGTATTAATGAAAATGAAGGAATCGACATTTATTGTTAATATTAATTTATGTTTCGCACTCATAAATCTTGTAGTTGGCATTCATAAACTTGTCATTCATATCTCTTGATCTGAAAGGATCGGTACCGATACTGTACTGCATTTTTGCAGAAAATATACTACGATCGATGTAACAGTAACATTCTTGATTTTCAGTTACAACAGTTGACCCATTAGAGGTTATATACCGAAATGTCACCGCCAAGGAGCAGAAGTCATGTTATGATTCGGGTAAACTCGTTTCGGCTCGGACCACTTCGACTCGGTCAAAGAATTTATAAGTCCCTATAGACTGGATAGACTCTTGATGTTCGATAATTAATATCATAGCAACTAATGAGCGAAGCTTGTTTTCCAGAGACATAGAAAATTCGCTTCGACATGCTACTCGGTATATTCTTCACATATGTATTAATCGAATATTAACTATAATGAAGAAAATTCTCTATATTAATGATATTACGTGCAGTTGATTTTCGCTACGAACGCTTAAATGTTTGCAAGTTGGTACATCTCTGTTTAATATTTTTAGAAAGAAAAGTACAACTCTTTATATTTTCGGTACTTATCCCATTACCAAAAAGAATGTCAAATACCCTTACGATTTATTTAATCTCTGTTTTCCGCTGATAAAACAATTTGTCACATGCACGCAGTGGATAAAACACAAGTAATAGTATCTTAAATATTTATTTGCTAATGTTCAAGTTGTGGGAAACTAAACAAAAACACTTGATTAGGTATAACAATATATACATATCATCCTCTACCAATTGGTAACATTGGGCCATTAAATGCGCGATATCTCAGGAAGTATACGTACAGCTTATCATGTACCTTGTACAATTGATCTGTATTTCTGGTATTCTACCAGTGATTGTACCGTTATCAAAGTGGCATAAAAACAAAACTAGCTCCCCTAATTGAATGCGAAAATGTGAACCAAGCGTTTAACACCTTATCCTCAAATTCTCAAAAACAAGAAACATCTATCGAATTTCCACAAAACTATACATATTCTTGCAATAAATGTAAAAACTGGTTTATATTCAATTATCAACCGAAGCGATTTATTAAAATGCTAACACAGTTTTGAAAATTAAACAATATTTGCTCCTAATTAATAAAATAATATCGGATCAACTCCAAAGACCAGGACGAGCTAAAAAATACCGGAAACAAAAGATTATCATGAGTTATATAGTAATAATGTAAATATGTAACGGTAATATAAATGTATTGATTATGTTTTCTATTGCGTGTTACATGAATCTTTTTTAAAGAAAGGACGCTCCTTTCGATACTATCTTTCGCTCCCAGTATACCTATGTATAGTATTTATATGGCATCGGAAGCACATATCTGTACTTCGGTATTGAAATTTATTCCTGATCGTGAAAATTGTGATATCAATTGTCATGGTCAGGAATGACACTAATTTGACAATTGATGTTAATACTTGGGAAAAGTACAAGTATTGATAGCATATTAGTATCAATCAATGCTGATATAGTATTAATATTTTTACTTTACATATTATCAACTATTACTAGCAATGATACTATTTATGCAGCGATGGTATTGGTATCGATCTCTTCATACCTGCTACCGGTAGATAAGGAATACAAGATTTATTGGTGCGGGTCTTAAAAATAATATTAATAAACATTAATCTATTCTTTTATTTTAATTAGTACCCTATTGGCAATTTAATTAGTGCCTATTGTCTTTATGGTTTCATCCATAATGAAATAGAAAATTTGTATCAGGTTTGAAATTAATTTTTCTGTGATGTGCAGTTATTAGGGAATAGTCAATATGGAAGAATCGAGTCCACTACTAGTACCGTGTTTAGTGCAATATTGGGATCGATTCTTTGACAGATTCTTCCTTAATAACAGCAATATCATTAACAAGTTAATTTACATTAATAACAACTTTCTGCTTTAATGGATCAAACTATAAAGATGATGAGTATAACGTTGCCCGTAATGCACTAATTAAAATTATATTACGTTTTACATTCATTTTTCAGTGATGTCGCTGCCACTAGTGAACAGTTAATATGAAAGAATCAATTCCATTACTAGTATCGTGTTTAGTGCTGTGCTGGGACCGATTCTGTCAGTTACGTTCTTCGTTAACAACAGCAATATCGTTAAATAAATTTACATTAATAACAATTTTCTATTTTAACGGATCACATTATAAAGGCAATGAGCATTACTTACCAGTAATGTACTAATGGAAATGAAGGAAACGACATTTGTTAATATTAATTTAATTTTCGCACTTATAAATCACTAATGACGGATCAAATTATAAAGACAATGAGTATAATGTCAGTAATGTATTAATGAAAATGAAGGAATCGACATTTATTGTTAATATTAATTTATGTTTCGCACTTATAAATCACTAATGACGGATCAAATTATNAAATACCGGAAACAAAAAATTATCAGGAGCAAAAAAAGAACTGCGAATTAAAGTGACACTATTTACAAGATGTACCTTAATTTTATAAATATTACTCATTAAAAGTATTAAATGGTTTGCATAAATTAATTTAAATACAAATTATCAAAGTTCTCTTAAATTCTCTTGAAATTTTTTAATTACCGTAACATTCTCGGTTATATACCTCGAACTTAAATTCTCGAGAATTTAAAAACTAATTGCGCGTTAGCGCGATGGGAACATCCCTGTGTATAATTTATTTTAAGATTCTCGACGCCATTTTGGTTCTTGTCTGGGCTGAGTTAACAAATTTTTTCCAAAAATCCAAATTTTGAATGTGTCGGGACAATTCTTAGATGATCAGGAGTGACGTGTCAAAGTTTCGGACAGTTTGGTCTAATACCCTTAAAAAAAAGTGTTGTATTCGAATAGACTGATTTGAAGGGGGTTTCACATCACCTTAACCTTTTACCCAGGGAACTCGCTTCTCGAACCACCCTCCGCTCGCGTTAGACGAGCAACCGCCACAGTTCCGCGACGACTCCCCTCGCCATCCCGATTAAAGGGTTAAAATCTAGGATTCGGGGTAAGGGATTCGTCCCGCGCGGCAAACTCTCTCGGAGTCGCGGGTCCTCGGAGGATCCTTGGCCGCAGAGGCGGAGGGCGGGAGGGACCGAGCCGCCGGGGGGAGGTGGGGGCGACCGGCGGTCGACGGTCGCCCCGTATAAATAACGCGGCAAGGCCCGCGAGCGGTTAGTGCTGCCTTTCGTGGCCGCGCGCGACGTCGTAGCGAGTCCCCCACTCCCGCGGAGACCGTCGAACTTGGCTCGCGCCGGTGAATCCTTCCCGCGAGGTCGCGCGCGCGCGACAAGTGTCCGAGTGAAGGTCGCAAAGGGAGTCTCGGTGAGCAGGCAGGTGACGGCGGCGGCGGCGGAGGAGGAAAGTAAGCCGAGCGAAAGCGTGGCGTCGGCCCTAGTCCGCGCCTCGGAGCGGCGAGTCGGAGTGAAGTGCGCGAGGTCGTCGCTCCCTCGGCGTCCGGCCGGCGGCCGCGATGCGGGCCTGAGCAGCGCCCGGTCGGCCGTCGAGACCCGCTCCGGCAGCGTAGCATGGACGCCGGCGGCATGTACATCGCCGAGACGACGTCGCCCGGCGGCGAGCCGGCCGCCGCGCCCCTCAAGTACGCCTCGGCCAGCTCCATCCCCTCGATCCTCGGGGACGCCTCGCCGCCCCTCGAGGCGCGGCCCGGCCGGAGGCACAGCGTCCTCGAGGACCTCAAGGCCCGCCGCGACAGCCTCTTCCAGCGCGCCCGCCGCGCCCAGGACGAGAAGGAGAACGCCAAGGACGCCCCCGAGAAGGAAAGGCGCCGGGGCTCGGTCTTCTACGTGTCCGACGACCTCCTCGAGGAGAACGGCGAGAGCGCCGTCCTCGAGGCCACCAAGAAGGGCCGCCGGAAGTCGTGGCATCCCCTGGCGAAGCCCCCCAAGCTCGACCGCAAGCGGAGGAAGGGCGTCGCGGGCGTCGCCGCCGTGCCCCCCGGCCCCCTCGCCGGCAGCACCGAGGGCCTCTACTCCGCGGCCAGGCAGAAGAGACCCTCCTGGTGGAACGTCTTCGTCCCGGACTCCGTTGGCAGGTACTCCCCGCTCCCGGCTCGCGACCTCTTCCGGGAGGTCGATCGGTGTTTGGATCGCTCCTCGAAAGCCTCGATACCGTTGCCTCTGGGAGTAACCATTATGGCGCGGCTATCGAGAGAGTCGCTAATGCCAAAAGTTCGAAGCAATTCTCCGAGATCGTTCGGTCGAAGTAAGAGGCCTCTCGATTCCGCGGGATCGCGGTGCTCGGAAAGGCAATTATTTGGAAAATCTCGGAACCGGGGGCTGGTGGAAACGTCAAGGAGGGAGATGACTCGTTCGAGGACCTTTCTCGGGGAACTCGCGATCGTCCGCCAAGTGGTGACTCGTTGTCGCGCCGATTGTTGCAATTTAAGAGGAGCCGATAGCCGCCTACGGTACCCGAAACGTAGCCGTTGCCAAGGCTTTTGGCTTCTATGCACGAACGGAAGTCCTCTAGGTCGGTCCCCGAGGGTAACGAGTCCCTTCCGATACGTTGTCCAACGGCAAGCCACGATCGCGATCGATGGTACTTAACCTTAGAAATCACTCGTTGTCCCCCTTGACGCACTTAAGATGTGCACTTCGGATCGTGTGCTCCCGCGATGGAAGGGAATATTAGCCGTTTGAGTCCCAAGCAGCGCGATCGCGCTGTTCAGACTTTATGTCGAGGAAACCCAACACATTTCGAGCGTTGTGGACAACTGACGGTGCGTCACCGATTGTCGAAGTCGCGCGCTCGGATTTACTGACCCAAGTACATCTCCTTCTTTTAATGTAAATAATACATCTTACAATTCAAGAAACGCTGTCGCGTCGATTAGGATTCATCGACATAAAATAAACGAAGCGCTATCACGCCGCTTGGGATTTATCGACATAAAATAAAAGAAGCGCTATCGCGCTGCTTGGGTCTTCTCGTACTCATTTGGAGAAAGCGCGATTGCGCTGTTCGGGATTCTTTGACAGGGTTTTTTCAATACCCTCTGGGACTGAAACGGTTAATTAATCTCTCCTGTAATTTGCCATGAACAAAGTACAATTTACGGCAAAGGGTCTTGTACTCGTGTTGGAACTACGTACGCGTATACGCTTTTGAAACGTGACTCGCGTGATCCCATCCCGAAGACCCGACTTAGGGGCGTTTCCATCGAGTACCGTGATCTTGGCGAAGAATGTGGATCTCGACCTCCGATCGATTGTAAAAGTTTGGTTGACATGGCATGATGCGGGATCTGAAACTTGTACTAATATGAATGTCTCGTGAAGGTAGTCATCGTGACCCCTTCGTTGTTGTCGTTTCCTCTTCGTGTTCCATCCTTCAAATTGTATAAACACTATTTAGCTCGCGAAGATCTACGACTAAATTTCGAGGGTGCACGGTAGAAGATACTCGTCCAGAATCCGCTAGAAAATGGCTTTGTAAACTGTGCGACGTATAAGAGAAATCGGGGACAATTGTAACAATTTTGAGAAGAGAAATTTTTAACACTTTGCCTAGAAATATCCTAGCAAAGAAAACACCGTGCTGTATTTGTCATTTTGGCAATCAAATTTAGTGACTTATCTGTAGTTACTTTCGTTACGAGCATATAAAAGATATTATTTAAGTTAGAGTTGACCCGTGTTACACCTGTACCCGTTGCGGGTATGGTTGTGACGGATAAGGAACACAAAATTTATAACAAGAACCAAGATAATGTAAACGATACGAATTTTGTTTTATACAAAACAGTGAACGGTCTTTTATTCCACTACCTCGCAAACGAATCAATATGAAGAAATTCTCAGAAAAGGAAACTATAGTCGTAACTTATCCATTCCAAATATTCGTTACTTATCCAGCCAAAGTATAAATCTCTTAAGGTGAAGTGAAACACCCTTCAAATCAGTCGATTCGAATACAACACTTTTTTTTAAGGGTATTAGACCAAACTGTCCGAAACTTTGACATATCACTTCTGATCATCTAAGAATTGTCCTGACACATTGAAAATTTGGATTTTTCAAAAAATTTTTTTTTACTCAGCCTACACCAGAACCAAAATAGCGTCGAGCTCTCATGTTTCGATCGATATACAATTATCGTAGGCTCTGATATGAGACTCGAAAGGGTCAGGACAATTTTACGACAATTTAGAACACTCTGGTAATCGATAAACTCGCATTTGAACGAGATAAAGGTAAAAAAAGTGTTGTATGCGCTTCTATGCCAAAACGATGGAAATACGAGGTCTTGGAGTGAAAATTTAATTCACCTGAAAATCACAGATGGCGCAGGGGGTCCCTCTGCAGTCAATTAGGGCCCCAGAAAGCATGAATCCAGGGGATTTCTAGAGTTTTGCTTCTATTTCTTTATAATTATTGTACGAAAACGACAGGCGGAGTATGCCATTTGGTACAATACCCAATATAATTCGGTATAGCTGTCGATATAAAAACGAACGTCGGCAACGTAGGCATTTAGAAAAATCTTCTTTATCGACGTTGATCAAGTTAATCGACGTGTTTCACTTCACCTTAACTTATGGGTACGCATGTTACGTTTCCCACCGTTTGCTGCCCTGGCACTGTGTCCATGTACACGTACACGCGTGTGCCCACGGATGAACGACGCGTGCCAGTTTTTCACATAAATATTTGACTTACTTATAACCGATATTACAATTGGACCCCGGTCTTCGTACGTTATATTTTACTGTTACCATTTCCAAACGCGCGTTCTAACCTCGATATTCTCCTATACAATTGAAAACCAATTTTTAATGCTTACATCGCGCACGGAGTGATCGACGCGATTCTACCCGCGCAGATGTTAATAGAAAACGATGAGAAAATTATTACGTTACGAAGACGCCTCAGAAATGGAAAGATTATCCCTTTCCCGGGGGGCAAATCGGGAATTAATTGGTCATCTCTTCGATCTCTTCGAGGATTGTGTGGGTCAACTTCGGACACGGATAAACGGTGTTGTCAGCGTTTTACATAGATGTCTGACGTACTTGTAACCAATGTTACAATTGTGCCAGATCCCCCTTACTCAAAGATTCGCGGATACATTTGTCAGGGCATCCATCCTAGACCGTTCTAATTAACGACCTCGATCGAGTTTCTCGATTTGTAGCGAGTATCGTAATTAGAAGAATGCCATCCCGTTACGCGCTCCTCGTTGCTCGTTAATTTCATTTAAACTGGTCATCGGAAGATAGGGACTTTATCTCGATTGCGTAAACCAGCCGTGGGCATCCTCGCGAAGCGTGACGAGACATTTCGTTTAATGTATAACGATCGAATACGCACGGGATAAGGAAAAACGACCTCGTATGGTGCACGCTGCACGCATTTCGCGTTATCGGATGTTCGCCGCCGATTCCACCCGAGAAACGGATTCCCTGTCTCGAAGTCGTCAAAGATCGGTGACGCTGCCAGGATGAGATATCTCTTAAGGTGAAGTGAAACTCGTCGAGGAACTTGGTTAACGTCGATAGAGAAGATTTTTCTAAATGCCTACGTTGCCGACGTTCGTTTTTATATTGACGGCTGTGTCGAATTATATTGGATATTGTACCGAATGGCGTACACCATATGTCGTTTCCGTACAATAAATATAAAGAAATCAAAATAAAACTCCAGAAATCCTCTGGATTCATGCTTTCTGGGGCCCTAATTGACTGCAGAGGGACCCCCTGCGCCATCTGTGATTACCAGGTCAATTAAATTTGCACTCCGAAACCTTGTATTCCCATCGTTTTGGCATACAAGCGCATACAACACTTTTTTTTGCCTGTATCACGTTCAAATAAAAGTTTATCGATTACCACAGTGTTCTAAATTGTCGTAAAATTGTCCTAAAATTGTCCTGACTCTTTCGAGTCTCATATCAGAGCCTTCGATAATTGTATACTGATCGAAATATGAGAGATCGATGCCATTTTGGTTCTGGTCTAGGCTGAGTAAACAAAACTTGGAAAAATCCAAATTTTCAATGTGTCAGGACAATTCTTAGATGATCAGGAGTGATGTGTCAAAGTTTCGGACAGTTTGGTCTAATACCCTTAAAAAAAAAGTGTTGTATTCGAATCGACTGATTTGAAGGGGGTTTCACTTCACCTTAACCACCGTTATGATCTACCCCGTAATGTGGTCTACGAGACCGCGGTACGGTGCAGTACTTGCGCGCTTATCGCGGTACATTTCGTAATGCCGGTTCCTTTTTACGAGCGATTTCAGTCAAAATCTCCCGTTACGAAATTACATTCTGCTCGTGCTTTCGCTTGAAATTATTTTCGACGTTACTCCGCCGACGGGTTCTTGTCATGTATATAAAGCTGGAATTGCCACTTTAGCACAATTCAATCAAATTTGTTGAAAAATTTATTGCTAATTCATTGCTATTTTATTGCACAAGAAAAAATTTTTTTGTTCTTATAGTTTTCCGAAAAATGGTGGCGATGTCAGCTTTATATAAAGCTAGCACTGCCACAATAAAAAATAATTATTAAGTAAACGTTCATCGATGAATTATATACCGGAATTTATTGCTAATTAATTGCTCGCAGAAAAGTCAAATTTCAATTTTTTTTGCTCACACCTAAAGGGGTGAATCACAACCCCTAGTGATGATCGCAGGACAGAAACATGAAAACATGGGAGAATCGAACCATTTCTTCACGTGGGAATTAATTGCTATTTAATTGCTTAGAGAAGAATCTGATTTCGAATTTTTTGCACAACTCCTAAGGTAGTAGGCCAACCCCATCTATGTCGCCCCAGCATGGCCACGTAAGAAATGGGAGAATCGAACTATTTCTTCGCGTGGGAATTAATCCCTAATTAATGTAGGTTTGAAAATTGTATCTATACGAAGATATTGGTTCTTCTCGGAGCAATTAATTCCCACGTGAAGAAATAATTCGATTCTCCTATGTTTTTCATGTTTCTGTACAGCGATCAGCACTAGGGGTGGAGATTCACCCCTTTAGGGGTGAGGAAAAAAATTGAAATTTGGTTTTTCCGCGAGCAATTAATTAGCAATAAATTCTGGTATATAATTCACCGATGAACATTTACTTAATAATTGTTCTTTATTGTGGCAGTGCTAGCTTTATAGTAAAGCTGACATCGCCACCATTTTTCGGAAAAGTATAAGAGCAAGAAATTTCTTTCTTGTGCATTAAAATAGCAATAACTTGGCAATAAATTTTGCAACAAATTTGATTGAATTGTGCTAAAGTGGCAATTCCAGCTTTATATACACGTCCTTGTCGGAAAAATTTGTGTCCCGGGGATCCCAGCGGCCGTCACATGCGAGTTCGTGACTCGTAAACATCTCGGATGACTTTATGAAGCCGGACTATTTACCTCGGTGACATATTCGCCGTTTCAAGGAGACGGGCTCTCTTTTTTTCTTTTTCTTTTTTTGTCGCAATGTCGTTTTGAATATACCGCGCGCATAAATTCGCGTTACTCGAAGTCGCGGCCGCGAGATCCGGAGACACCGCTTCTCGGAATGGATCGTGGCCAACGCGCGTTTGGGAGTAACACCGCGATTTCTCCATATGATTTTCTATTTGTGTCCTCGCACGTTTACTCTCTCGTTTACTCTCCCGTGCCCTCGCAACCAGCGACACTCCTTATGGGAGAGGTGTAACGCTGAAGTTAGTTCACCTACTCCAAGCAAAGACTGCGCTGGTGTCGTGACTTTTCAGTCTAATAGAAAGAGAAGAACAGAGAAAAAGTTTTCTAACCAATAGCAAGAGACTCCAGGAGGCGCAGCGTAGATGCGCATAAAAATAGTCGGGACAAGTGAACCAAAGTGAACCTAACCTCGATTAGTGGCAATATTTTTACAAGTTTCGATTACCTCGGGTATTAAATCGCGAACGTGAGTTTGTGAGTAAAAGTGTAAATCAAGAACGGTTTGTAGTTTCTTACTATAATAATTGTAATAATTAAATGGATTAAATGCGATCTATAGAACGCGTTTAATCCATGAAAGTGTTCATAACAAAGATTAAATTTGTATAGAATTTGTATATTTATACATTCATAATAATTAATATTTTTATCTTAATAAATATGTTACTTTTTGACTAATGTTTAATGTAATTATTTCAGTACTTACAGTGATTTAAAACAGGCGTTGCACCACTGACACTTTTGTTACTTCTTTTATGTTTAATATACCGTTTTCTTACATTTGTGTGTCAGTTTAAGCAACGTCTGTTTTGATCATTGCAAGTACTTTTTAAATCCCGAAAATATCCCTTCGTTTAATAAATGAATTCGAATAGCCCGCCAAATATTTTAGTTCGCGAAGAAGGTTTACTCCAACCGAAGATGGCGGTAGTGCATAAGGCGTTACTAGAGTTCTAAATCCAGTAAGTTACGTCAGAAACGAAGAGAAATTCCCGGTAACTTATCGGTAATTTCTCCAAAGCCTTTTTCATCGAGAAATTATGAAAATTTGAATTTTTCAACAGAGCGAACGAGAGGTTTCGATTAGCTATAGAGAAACATCGTAGAGGGGAATTTCCGTTGTACGTTCTCCGTGGCCAATCAAAACCTCCCATTCGCATCGTCGCGGAATGAAATATCAGTTCATTTGAAACAAATCGGATGGAATTTTCCGTGAAGTTGTACATACGTGAATATTTTTAGCTGGAGGTAAATACGACCCTATAATCAATATTTTCTAATAGTAATTATTACTCTTTAGCTTGAACTTTGAAGTTGATTGAAAAATAAAAAGTTATTGAAACGGAGAAGCCTAAAGTATAAATAACAAAATTAACGTTCTCTTAAATTCTAAATATTCCCGGTAACTTACGGTATGTTTCACAGTTACCTTCTCCAATTTAATGTTACCGAGAATTTTCGAACTCTAGGCGTTACACCCCAATACATGGCAGTGTCGACCCCCTGCCCTCGCAACTATCGAGGTGACGTGGTGTAGCTCGACACCTTGGAATTCGTCCCATCGAACGCGTAATTCGATCGACGGCTCGAAATGTTCCTTTCCCTTCCCTTCGGAAGTGTACAGTCGCCCACCGTTTTATGTCTACGCTACGCATCGTGTTTCACATGCAATGCACGCGAGCCATCCCGCAATAAATATGTAAAGGTTCGTTTTTCAGTCCGGGAATGTCGGGTCCTAAATCGTTTCTTGGCATCGCATTAGGATTCGGAGCTGAACCGAGCTATTAGGCACGGTTTACGAATTATAATGGGTATATTTATAGGGTACACCTATATATGTACACGGAGTGTCCCAGAATGGACCCAGCAAGTAGCAGACATGATTCTTTGGAAAAAAATGAGGCGATAAAAAGTGAAAACGGCATTTTTTTTTTCGAAGGACATTTTATCCGGTACAGGTTTTTTACGGCCAATCGGATGTAGCGATTGGTCGAGCACTTATGAGATATGTTACACATTGTTGGGCGAGGCTAGACGAACCCGAGATTCACGGTGGGCATTTTACAGGCGCATTTTGTATATAATTATTGTTCCTACAATTAGTCCACGTGGTCATGTGCCGAAACAATTAGTAATACGTCATCTTTTAGCGGATTGTCGCCGTCAGCATTTTGTTTCCTCGTATCGATTTCAATGGTTTGATTATCTCATACCGTGTACAAGGGGGTCTGCGGATGTAAATTCATATTTACATGTATTATCGCGCGACTAAATTAGTATGATTGATCGCACACGTGCGTGAAGCCGAAATTGCAAAGACTGGTAGTCACGATATGCAGCGTATACGATGGGGACTGGATAAATTAATATTACGACGAAATGACAGTAAATTGATGGGAAGTTTTAATGATTTTATTGCGCACGTTAGACATTTGGCAATTTCATCGAGATAGTTACTATTCGATTCAGGATTAATTTTCCAAAAATCCTCTAGCCATTTATGTATCCATGGTTTCTTGCCTGTTCAAAATGTTCTCCCCTTCTCGTCGTGTAATTATTAAATAGTTTTTGCAACGGTCGGCAAAGTAGGTACGGCCGCTCCGCGATGACGAAAACTTTGAATGACGTGAGTCAGAGCTTGATAAAATAGCACAAGGTAATAAAGTTTTCCGTTGCAGGGCGATAGGAATCGCGTGATAAAGTTCGCCGAAGATTCGCGTCTTAAGGTGAAGCGAAACCCCCTTCAAATCAGTCGATTAGAATACAACACTTTTTTTTTAAGGGTATTGAACCAAACTGTCCGAAACTTTGCCACATGACTCGTGATCGTCTAAGAATTGTCCTGACACATTCAAAATTTGGATTTTTGGAAAACATTTTTTAACTTAGCCCAGAGCAGAACCAAAATGGCGTCGAGCTCTCATATTTCGATCAATATACAATTATCGAAGGTTCCGATATGAGAAACGAAAGGGTCAGGACAATTTTACGACAATTTAGAGCACTCTGGTAATAGATAAACTCGCATTTGAACGGGATAAAGGCAAAAAAGTGTTGTATGCGCTTCTATGCCAAAACAATGGGAATACGAGGTCTCGGAGTGAAAATTTAATTCACCTGAAAATCACAGATGGCGCAGGGGCTGTCTCTGCAGTCAATTAGGGCCCCAGAAAGCATGAATCCAGAGGATTTCTGGAGTTTTACATCGATTTCTTTATAATTATTGTACGAAAACGACAGGTGGAGTATTATATTTAGTTCAATACCCAATATAATTCGACCCAGCTGTCGATATAAAAACGAACGCCGGCAACGTAGGTATTTAGAAAAATCTTCTTTATCGACATCGATCAAGTTCCTCGACGTGTTTCTTTTCACCTTAATCGAATCTGTCGGTGAGCGCTCGCACGTTACTCTTCGGGACGAAGACGATCCTCAAAGTATGGGAGACTAAAATATAAGAGTATCGGGCGTTGAAATTATTTAGAGAGATATATACGACGCGTCCTGCCGAAAATATTCATAATGGACCTCTAGGCCGGGGATGGAAAATTGCCGAAGGCCGATGCGAGGGAAGCGACAGGGCAGATGCAGGAGCTCGAATTTCTTTGATTTTTAGATGCACCTTCAAAGACCGGCTGTTTTCGGTGCCCGTTATTTGTAACTACTGCCAAGTGTGAAGGACGATAAATCGCCGAAAATTTTCATGACGCACGTAGGAGCTGGCCCACGCACAAATTATGAGGATCGTTTGCCTGCAAGGCTTGCAGCGCCTGCGATGCAAAGGTAATGCATTTTTTTCCACGACAATTAGACAAATAATTAAATCCGAGAGGATACATTATTGGGAATCTAGATAAAAGAAAGACAATCGTACCACCTTAACCCCGTGCCGTGTTCGAGTAATTATTTGCAACTGTTGTTGATTATGGAACTGTCCCACGGTGATATTAAATAATCATTAAGCACAGGAGGAATTGTCCGCTGAGGTCAAATATGTAAAAATATGAGACATGACCTCCCGTCTAAAGCATACGTACAAAACACGTTATTCTTGAAGAGTACGCTTTTGCAATTAAGTCGGTTCAATTTCCGTTTTTGGCCAAACATCTTTTTTAAATGTCAAACTCATCTCGAGGCGTAGTTTGTACTTAAAGATAAATTATAATTATTTTTCGCATTTACGTGACCGAGTGAAATTAACTCCCGTAGAGACGTTTAAATCGCTGTTAAGATATCTTAATTCATGTGGTTGTAACGTTAATTAAATTACACTTTTAGAAATAAAAGATACAAGTAAGAGGCGGTCAAAATCCAGAGAGGGGGAACACGAAATTTGATCTTTATATAATACGTATCATTTCCTACTTTACGTCCAAGTATATTGATCGAAAGACCAATCTGATTGCTCTAAGATATCAAATAAAATGATACATTATGCACATACACTTAAGACGAGCGTCGTTATCTAAAAACTACGCAAGCCCGACTTAGATGTGCCTTCCCCTGCAGTCTTCAAATAGAAGTGTTATTTATCGCATCGCCAAGAAAATTAATACGCACAATATGCGTATCTGTGCCCTTGTAGTTTATCGCCCCAGTTCAAACATGTCTGCCGTGGTCAGATAAATACTCGCGTAAATTGTAATGGAAGTTGTTGCTAGTGACAGGGATGTTACACATCATAAAGTTTTTGTTGTTAAATGTTCCAATTTTACCAGACAACGTACCGATAGCCATTAACAATTGTTAATAAGTTCTCCATTCAAAAGTCACTCCTCTGTTTCTTTCGGAGTTTATAAAATGGAATAACTCCGAAACGGTGTAACAGTGTCCGTTTCATTTAATCGACTACCATGAACATTTGAACAGCTACGAACAATTAAAATACATTTTTCTGTCGTCTAACCCCGGTACCTGAAAATTAAAACAATGTGTTATATACATCACATATGGAAAACGAAAATAGCTACTATTTTACTCAATGTATTTGGTAAAAGTTACAATACTTAAGGTGAAGTGAAACCCCCTTCAAATCAGTCGATTCGAATGCAACACTTTTTTTTAAGAGTATTAGTCCAAATTGTCCGAAACTTTGACACATCACCCCTAATAATCTAAGAATTGTCCTGACATATTCAAAATTTGGATTTTTTTTTTAATTTTTTAACTCAGCCCAGACCAGAACCGAAATGGCGTCGAGCTCTCATATTTTGATCGATACACAATTATCGTAGGCTCTGATACGAGAAACGAAAGGGTCAGGATAATTTTACGACAATTTAGAACATTCTGGTAATCGGTAAACTCGCATTTGAACGGGATAAAGGTAAAAAAAGTGTTGTATGCGCTTCGATGCTAAAACGATGGGAATACGAGATCTAGGAGTGAAATTTTAATTGATCTGGAAATCACAGATGGTGCAGAGGGTCCCTCTACAGTCAATTAGGCCCCAGAAATCACGAATCCAGAGGATTTCTGGAGTTTTACTTTGATTTCTTTATAATTATTGTACGAAAACGACAGGTGTAGTATGCCATTTGGTACAATACCCAATATAATTCGACCCAGCTGTCGATATAAAAACGAACGTTGGCAACGTACTCATTTAGAAAAACCTTCTTTATCGACACGTCGACCAAGTTCCTCGACGTGTTTCACTTCACCTTAAGGCGTTAAATCGATACCGTAATTACAATCTTCAATGATATTCCGTGAAAGCATTCTACCATCTACTTACACATATTGTTTACGTACGCAAAACGGACACAAAATATAGACACGACGTTTGGTTTCATCGATTTTAATATACGTGAGACATTGAAATATTTCGAGAAACACGCGGACGGTGTTATGCCGATGGCTTATTAAAATATTATTTCGCTTCTCGAGTACTTCCTGGCCACGGAAGAGGGCCTTTACACGGAGGGTAAGTCAATATTCCGAAGGGTATGGCATTGGAATGAAAGCAAACATTAATAACGCCTTGTTAAAATATTGTCCTCTGGTGACATTGGAGCGGCTGCGGAGTGTATGGAAAAAGGAGAAACGATTCAGGAGTCTTAAAGCGAAGCTATTTAATCGAATCGAACGACATGCAACACGAGTCACTCGTGGAGCATTTATTAGTGCAGTTGTAAAGACCGGCACCTGGAAGCTGAGCCTTGAAGGCAGATGCTACACCTGGAAGAGACGAGTTCCGCGGAACGACATTACGCAATTCGGTGCACGTTGCTGGGAGGAATGCTTGGAGAGTCATTAAAAATTGACAGGTGATGTCGATTGCATAAACGCGACATTGTTAGCCACTCGGGGACGCAATTTAGGGAGGCACGGGGAAGGGATGATTTGGCTATGAATCAGCTTGGAGGAAACGTCCGTTCGAATGAGTTGTTGCGACGTCGATTCATTAACGGATGGTACAACTACGTGAGATATTTTAACCCGTTTTAAATTATTTAGCAGGAAATAATACCGTTGGATCGAGGAACACGGCAGAATCGAGAATCCAATTCCTTCCGACAATTGAGTCCTCGATTTGATCGGGCGTCGCCCTAATGAAGTGCTTGATGATCTCACGAAGACGCCACTTAACTGGAGTGCAAATCGATTCGATCGAGTATTTATTATCGCCATTCTTCGTCGGAAATGTCAGATTGGTTCTGTTCCTTGGGGAATAAATCATTCGATTTACAATCTCTAACACAGCTCTTTCGGCGTTCAAACATTGAAGAGACCTTAGTTTTTGTTACGTACTTCAATGAAGAGGATGAAAGTCTCGGACGGTTAATTGAATTCTGAATGTGTAGGAGGTGAAATTAACTAAGGCGAATCTACTATTGACAAGTATACATTTTCGTAGATTCGCAGATTATTAATCGTTAAAAATGATGTATGTAAGCCTCAAGGAGACGTATAGAAATTGGTCCAACTGTTCCCTTCTATGATTCTCGACCAAGTGCCGTCCCGTCCACTGTTCGCAGGAACCGTACGTCCCTAAAGCTAGCAGCGCCACGTCAGCATAATCGCATAAATCATACACCAAAATTTATTGCTTATTTATTACACAAATTTGAATTTTATTGCTCCAGCCGTTTTAAAAAAAAAATCAGTGGCAATGCCAGCTTTAACGATTTTATTGTTTGACCCGAGAAGTAATTGTAATTTATAGAAATGTATTTATGCCAGTTAGGAAGGACTGGCAGTTCACGTATATGAGGTGGGGGTAGTTTTTGGGTTCAAGGGGTGGAGCAATAATCCTGTTGCGGTGCAGCACTTTATTGCTTGACCCGAGAAGCAATTATGATTTATAAAAATGTATTTATGCCAGTTAGGAAGGACAGACAGTTCAGGTATATGTAGAGGGGGTAGTTCTTGGACTCAAGGGGTGGTGCAGTGAAATTCTAAATTGAGCAATAAATAAGCAATAGATTTTTCCTACATTTTGCATCATTTATTTTTTTAATTTCACACAAAATGTCAGGTGGCGCTGCCAGCTTAACGTTAAAGCTGGCATAGCGACTGATTTTTTTAAAACGGCTGGAGCTATAAAATTCAAGTTTGTGTAATAAATAAGCAATATAAAAGCAATAAATTTTGGTGTATGATTTATGCGATTATGCTGACGTGGCGCTACTAGCTTTAGGGGCGTAGGAACCGTCTTGGTCTAGCCGTATCAATTGTTTAGGCCATGCTCATATCTTCTAAACATGCTCGCCTTTCCTCGCCCATGATTCTGGAAATAGGTCCGTCCATGGACCTCCGATCATTTTGCCTTGCCTCTTCGAAATATTTCCTACAAATGATTGGATTAAGAAAATATTGGGCCACATTTTACCGGTATATAGCTGGATGCGCTGATGAAGTTGACAAATGGGAACGTCCTACAGAATAGCGGCGCGGTTTTTCTGAAATCGTTTGATGCATAACGATGTACGATAGAACCCGATTGAACACTCTTTAACCTTCTATTTGCCATCGGGTTGCGATCTAACTTTTACGCAGTCGCGAGCGTATCGAGTGATAGGGCGTATCGAGATGATACGGATATATTTTTGTTAACTCGTATGGAATCGTTATGCATCGCCGATATTGATACGTTCGAGGAAAATAGACGAATTTGGACGATTTAAATCTCTATCTGCAGCCGATACGACTGACCGTGTTCCATATACGAGATTCGATCGATGCGCGACTCGGTAGATTAGCACAAATCGGAGCGATTATTAAATTATGAAAAATCTTAGTAGGCAGGGGACGAGATTACGACACCTAGGAAATCGAAATCGAATCATAGATGGAAGCCCGAGTGGATTAAATCTCAAATCGATCGCGATCGATTCCGAAAGTGGGTCCATGTCGGTAATCACGATCCGAAGAATTGGCTATCTGAAAGTAGAGCGCCCCCGATGCGAACCGCAAAAGCTTATCCACTGATTTTTTCACTCTCTGGGACAATCTAGACGAATTCGGCGAATATGAAAAACGAGTGATTTGTGATAAATTCGACGACATCGCCCTAGTGATAACGAGGTCGCGATAGCAACCGACTGGCCCGTTTCGAAACTACTTCTTTGAACCTGCTGGACCGGAACGATTCGAATTACATCGCGGAACAATTGCATTACACGAAACGCCGCTGTCTCGTATTCCACGCCCGCTGATGTTTGTAACGAGAGTCGTGCTAATGAACGTAACCTTTAAGGTGAAGTGAAACACGTCGAGGAACTTGGTCGATGTCGATAAAGAAGGTTTTTCTAAATGAGTACGTTGCCAACGTTCGTTTTTATATCGACAGCTGGGTCGAATTATATTGGGTATTGTACCAAATGGCATACTACACCTGTCGTTTTCGTACAATAATTATAAAGAAATCAAAGTAAAACTCCAGAAATCCTCTGGATTCGTGATTTCTGGGGCCTAATTGACTGTAGAGGGACCCTCTGCACCATCTGTGATTTCCAGATCAATTAAAATTTCACTCCTAGATCTCGTATTCCCATCGTTTTAGCATCGAAGCGCATACAACACTTTTTTTACCTTTATCCCGTTCAAATGCGAGTTTACCGATTACCAGAATGTTCTAAATTGTCGTAAAATTATCCTGACCCTTTCGTTTCTCGTATCAGAGCCTACGATAATTGTGTATCGATCAAAATATGAGAGCTCGACGCCATTTCGGTTCTGGTCTGGGCTGAGTTAAAAAATTAAAAAAAAAATACAAATTTTGAATGTGTCAGGACAATTCTTAGATGATCAGGAGTGATGTGTCAAAGTTTCGGACGGTTTGGTCTAATACCCTTAAAAAAAAGTGTTGTATTCGAATCGACTGATTCGAAGGGTGTTTCACTTCACCTTAAGTCGGACGAGGAATCATTTGTTTGCTGTTTTTAAGGTGAAGTGAAACCCCCTTCGAATCAATCCATTCGAATACAACACGTTTCTTTAAGGGTATTGGATCAGAGTGTCCAAAACTTTTACACATGACTCGTGGTTACCTACGAATTGTCCTGACACATTCAAAATTTGTATCTTTGGAAGAAATTCGTTAACTCAGCCCATACCAGAACCAAAATGGCGTCGAGCTCTCATATTTCGATCAATCTATAATTATCGAAGGCTCCGATATGAGAAACGAAAGGGTCAGGACAATTTTACGACAATTTAGAACACTTTGGTAATCGATAAACTCGCATTTGAACGGGATACAGGGAAAAAAAGTGTTTTATGCGTTCCTATGCTAAAACGATGGAAATACGAGGTCTCGGAGTGAAAATTTAATTCACCTGGAAATCACAGATGGTGCAGGGGGTCCCTCTGCAGTCAATTAGGGCCCCAGAAAGCACGAATCCAGAGGATTTCCGGAGTTTTACTTCGATTTCTTTATAATTATTGTACGAAAACGACAGGTGGAGTATGCCATTTGATACAATACCCAATATAATTCGACACAGCTGTGAATATGAAAACGAACGTCGACAACGTAGGTATGTAGAAAAATCTTCTTTATCGACGTCGATCAAGTTCCTCGACGTGTTTCACGTCATCTTAAAGTAAGATAACCGTTCCGTGGAGCTGCCCCTAACTTCCGATCGAGGAGACCTCTCGCGGATCGAGCGAGCGACAAATTCTCCGAACTCGCGACGCTGAATCTCGTTTCCGTTTTATCATTTCGCGCGGGAACTTCTCTGACCGTTCTTTCTCTCCGATTAAAAAACTTCCCCTCCGAGTTGCAAGATCGAGGGTAAACACGAGTCGCTTTCGCGTTTCCGTAAACTAAATCGGATTTCTTCCGACTCGAGGCGGAGATAGAGGCCACTCGACGATTCGGATGTCGAAACACCTTCGGATGCGACAAGGAGTGGAAATAGATTTCTGTCGGGATTTATTATTTGGCAAAAATTATACGGGAATATTTAGTCTTGCGGCTTGGTTCGATGCCAAATTCTACAGGTGCGTAAAGCTGATACTCCCATCTTTACAAAATTCAAATTTCTTTGTCTTAACATTTTGTGCTCTTTATGTGCTAATTATGTGCTACGTTCGCAAATTTTGTGATAGCTCGGTTTTTGGAAAAAAATTCAATTTTTCTGTGGGGGTGCTGGGTACTAATAAAGCTAGCACCCCCACCATTAAAAAATGTGTTTAAATAATCAAAAATAGGCGAAAACTTATCAGCAAATTATGTGCTCTCCGAAAATAATATTCATGAAATGAAATTTCTACCCTTAAGTTTGAAAACCCACCCCCATTCAAAAATCCACAAGAGGTAAGTACCCGATGGCGCGGAAATGTTCAAACAATTTACGCTTAAATTACTCCCTGAATTATGTGCTATCCGAATATCATAGCACCGAATTTTGTGCTCAACCCCCAAGGTCCCAAACCAACCCCAATCAAAAATTCCACAAGAGGTAACTACCTGATGGCGTGGAGAAAATTGAAACTTTATATACTTAAATTACTCCCAGAATGATGTGCTATCAGAATATCGTAGCGTCGAATTTTGTGTTCAACCCCCAAGGTCCCAAACCAACCCCAATTAAAAATTCCACAAGAGGTAACTTCCCGATGGCGTGGAGAAAATGAAACTTTATATACTTAAATTACTCCCTGAATTATGTGTTATCCGAATATCATAGCACCGAATTTTGTGCTCAACCCCCAAGGTCCCAAACCCACTCCAATCAAAAATTCCACAAGAGGTAACTACCCGATGGCGTGGAGAAAATTGAAACTTTATATACTTAAATTACTCCCAGAATGATGTGCTATCAGAATATCGTAGCGTCGAATTTTGTGTTCAATCCCCAAGGTCCCAAACCCACCCCATTCAAAAATCCACAAGAGGTAACTACCCGATACCTAAATTCTACCATCAAGTTGCGGTATGCCACCCTCGAATGTTCCGTCATGGACCGATTCATTATTCCCGTCCGTTTGAATGACAGGAGAAAAACTTGGAAATCGCGAGGACGGTTAATGGAATTTAGCTTTTAATTATTTTTCCGCAGGCCCATTGAATCGCCTGTTGATTAAGTGTATTCTTATGCAACTTTCGTCTCGTAACTTCTGGCCGTGCCTAGTATTTAACTTGAGAAAATACGACGGAGTTTCCGAGACAGCTTCTTTAAGCCACAAATTCGCATGCGGAAACGAAGTCAACGAAGATGTTGACATTCGATGTTCTCGGATGTGGCTGGAGATACGGTGATTAGAAAATATGAGCCTGGCCTTAAGGTGAAGTGAAACTCCCTTCAAATTAGTCGATTCGAATATAACACTTTTTTTTAAGGGTATTAGACCAAACTGTCCGAAACTTTGACACGTCACTCCTGATCATCTGAGAATTGTCCTGGCACATTCAAAATTTGGATTTTTGGAAAAAATTTGTTAACTCAGCCCAGACCAGAACCAAAATGGCGTCGAGCTCTGATATTTCGATCAATATACAATTATCAAAGACTCTGATATGAGAATCGAAAGGGTCAGGACAATTTTACGACAATTTAGAACACTCGATAAACTCGCATTTGAACGGGATAAAGGCAAAAAAGTGTTGTATGTGCTTCTATGCCAAAACAATGGTAATACGATGTCTCGGAGTGAAAATTTAATTCACCCGAAAATCACAGATGGCGCAGGGAGTCCCTCTGGAGTCAATTAGGACCCCAGAAAGCATGAATCCAGAGGATTTCTGGAGTTTTACGTTGATTTCCTTATAATTATTGTACGAAAACGACAGGTAGAATATGCCATTTGGTACAATACCTAATATAATTGGACCCAGCTGTCGATATAAAAACGAACGTCGGCAACGTAGGCATTTAGAAAAATCTTCTCTATCGACGTCGATCAAGTTCCTCGACGTGTTTCACTTCACCTTAACTCACGATCCCGAAATGTGTCCGAGCACCTCCGATTAGTCAAGAATGCGTTTCTTAAGATGGTTTAAAAATATTTCAATTGAAATGAACAAAAAGGGCTTAGGATTTAAAGACTATGAAGAATTGCGAAGCACAACAATAGTCACCAATTCCGTTCTAAGGTCATGTTTCTTACTTCTGACACTTAAGTACAGTGACATAATAATAACGTAGTTATTCGTGTCAATGGCATTGAATGCCGCAATAAACCTTAATTATTGTGACCACTGGCCGATGCGGTTGACGTCGCTAAATATATCTAAAAGAAAATACCTTAATTAACTTTCGTTACTTCGTAGAAGTCCGAGGTAGGAACTATGAAGTAATGCAACTTGCGGTTTTTACGTCAAGTTGACAGATTCGAAACTATCGTAATTATCGGTACGGTTAGGTAAAGGCGGAAATTGAACGGATCGATAATAGTATTCCTTGAATAAATTCGGGCCAATTAGTGATGAAGTTCAGTGATGAAGAAATTGTTTAAAAGCATCTTTCAAAGAAAATCGTCGGTAAAAGTATTTATGAACGTGGACCAGATACTTCTTCCAGTAACCCACATAGTAATTCTGAAAATGGCTCTTTTGTCATTTTTACACATGATAAACTACTGAACGCCGTAACTTTCGTTCCGGCGTTCTTTTGAGCGAATCGGAGATAAAGTCACTCATGAATTTGAACGTTCTTCTGGACAGCCTTTAGTTTACGATCTCTAGATAGTCCTAAGAAGAAATTGCTCGAATCCCTTAGTGGATTATCTCATATTCGAAATTGAGTTCTTCTAGGAGAAATTAATTAGCAATTAATTGCTCCATGAAGAAATCAGTCATTGCTTTTCAATTTTATGTGGCCATGTTACGGTGGTGTCTTAAGTGTTGGAGTACCTCCTTAGGCACAACCGTGCAGAAAATTCGAAATTGGGTTCTTCTAGGAGAAATTATAGGAGCAATTAATTGCTACGTGAAGAAATCGTTCGCTTCCCGCAATTTTGTGTGGCCATGCTGGGGTGATGTCTTGGGGATTGGACCACCACGTTAGGGGTTGTGGAAAAAATTCGAAATGGATTTCTTCTGGGAGCAATTAATTAGCAATGAAATCTCCTTTGAAAAAATCAGTTTTTTCTCACCGTTTTCATGTTGCCTTGCTGCTACCGGCACTAGGGGTGGTGACATATCTCTTTAGAGGTGAGTAAAAGAATCGAAGTTTGGTTTTCTTGGGAGCAATTACTTAGCAATAAATTCAGTATACGTCGTCGTATACGTCGATTATCAACATTTGCTGTATTATTGCATTTATAATGTGGCAATGCTAGCTTAATATGAAACTGGCATCGCCACAGTTTTTCGAAAAACCATAAGAATAATAAATTTTTTTGCGCAATAAAGTAGCAATAATTTAGCAAGGAACAAATTTTATTGAATTGTGCTAAAGTGGTAATGCCAGCTTTATGTACATGAATATCTCACCTAATCGTGGTACCATTGTAGCTTACATATGTAGCTTTAAAATGCCACCTTGTATAAGAACCAGTAACTTTATCTTTAAATGTCATTTTCATATATTCATTTCTGTATTCCTCCATAATATTTTTCCTTAATCTTTATTTTTAAAAAATCCAGACGCATACATAATCATGTTGAATGTCGCAAAATCGTAAATAACGTGTAGTGAACAAGTAGGGTATTGTTGTGTAGTAAGTGTGTAATGGTGATGTCGCATGAGAGCATTTGCACGCAACTATGATTTTATCACACTTTTGTCATAAAATTCACTACTTTAAAAGCACAGCGATGCATTAAGAGTTGCTTTATCGTTACATTTAACGCAAGTGTGGTATTGATAAGAGTTCATTGTTTCGTTTCTGTATCTCCGCTACTTTTTTATTCCTAGGTAACCATTAGTAAACATTACGAACGAACGATTTAAATCATAACGTTACTTATGCGCGCATAAACAAATTTGGTTCATCGAATAAAATGATTTGATTGCTTGCATTTCATTCATTTCAGATAACATTCAGCACAACATTAGTTGAGTGAACCGAATTTTAACTGACAATTATAATCAACCGAAAGTTATTTGCCGAAGAATTTCCTCATGTTAACCAAATAATTGGTTGATTTTGTTCATTCAACCAAATTTTTTTTCCGCGTATAGATATGTTAATTGTCTAAGTTTAAAACAATTCTGGAGGATATTACCAAACGCGTTTATTAGTCGCAAATATTGTTAATCATAATCCACAGTTCTTTTGTCAGCCTCATAGATGTAGTTAATGAAATTTTATGAACTCGGTCGATGCTTCGTTCGCGTATCCTCCAATAGAATTTTCATTTTTCCAATCTTTTTATTACCTTTCATTACACTGAGAAAAAAAGTTGGTTAACTCAAAGCAATATGTATTCCGACAACAAGGTCTTGCAATCAAATACGTCCAAAAAAATATAAGATTGAGTAAATAACATTAGTTTAAATCAACAATATATATATATATATATATATATATTTGATTAAACCAAGTAATCTTTTTTCTCAGGGTAGGTGTATGGCAATTTGACAGATATAGAATGCGAATATGTAAACTATGCACTATACTGTAAATAAGGCTAAATGAATCTGAAAAGTTTTTAACACTTCTTAACTTAGCATACACTGTAGAATAATTGTCAAAGAAATTCTCATTAACATCGTTCGGCTAAATTATATTTTGTAACAGTCCAAGCGAAGTAAAAGTGTGAAGTGCTTTCCTCTCCCGTGGTGCACGGTATTTCATAGTCATTAACTCATCCCAGGGGTAAATGAAACAAATTTGTTCTTGGGCAATGAATTATCGACTTCGAGGAAGAAATTGAAACAAATTTGTTTATCCGGTCACCGAACGAAATTAACTGGAATCAAAGAAATGATCTAAAAGTCAATTGTTGTACAATGAACATTCAGAATACCTACACATGTTATCTTTCTGTAACGTTGATGATTTTATTTTTAGCAATGAACCCTCGTTGCTTCTCGAGTGACTTTGTTCCCCAGTTAATTTGGACTATCAACGTTCATCGACTTTCCCAGGGGGAAAGTCGGCCAGTTTTCTCATTTTTCTGATCACCTGCGCGCGCTGAAAGCTGAATTCAGTTCACATAGAAAGGGCACTTCATACTTGTACAACTATACCGATTGGAAAGAAAATATGAAATAAGTATTCTACTCTTGTCAAAGGAAATCGATCCACTATTATACATTGTCTCAAAGCCGATACATAATTACCCAGAACACTTCGCTCCCAGGAAGACGTTCTTATTTTCCTAAGGAAATAGTTGTTGAGTTCGAGATCGACTCAAGCGCTGAGCTAATTGAGCCGCTCAGTGCTCACATTGATTAATTCTATAAAACAAAAAGTTGAGAAATGCGATGAAGTAATGTAGATTCTTTTTTAAAATTCCTATTATAATATAACTTCAAATATATAATGTAGAATACATAAATACGGTTATAGTTTTCATCTAACGGTATATGAAATTAATAAGAAAGAATAGCCAAAAAATAATCGTCTGCATTTTATATCGACAAATGTTTTTGCAGGTATTCAATTTCCCCCCCTATTCCTGTATGCCAAATCTTTTGTTCCGTTATGCTTTTGTAAATTTCGTGCCCATTTACCAGGATTACGACTTCTTTTCCTCCCAATCGATGCGGTTGTTGGGGAATTTGTACCGTTGCAATCGGATGAATCCGAGAAACACGATAAACGTCTTCTTGCCCCAGACTTTCTGCTGATAAATCGTATTGAAGAATCATCCCTCCTTTCCACATCCACATTGTTATTAGTTTCACTAATCTTGATTATAACGGTATAATATTTAGTTCTTTAAAAACAATCAGGGAGTAATGTTGAAAAGACCAAACAATATGTAGTCAGTGTAATATTGGTGAAGTATACGGTAACATTCAGCGTGAGAGATCACTGTTATACCAACTACCGTCTGCATTGCGCTTCTTTCTATCTGTATGCTGATGCGATTTTATTACTCATATTGTTGAAAGGGGGAAAGCATCTTCGGCTGTTTAAAAAAAAAGCGTCGATGTACGGCCGCAACAGATAATCCAATAATACTATACTGCCAGGTATTCGTCTACGATTTACATTAGAGTATGGAGTTAATCAAAATGGCTTCTGAAATAAATTACTTATTATTCAATGCCCAAAAAAATGTTGCCGTTTAATGGTGTTAATCTCTATTAATCAGGAAAGATATTATAAATATAAAAAGTTATGACTATACCAAGTGCTTTGACCCCTAAATTTAAGATTTTTCAAAAAGTGGAGTTAGTCGATGTGTGCACTGAGCGGCTCAATTGTAAGTTCTTTGGAAAATTAAGGGAAGGCAAAGAATTATTTCGATCGTGTGGATCTAGGAATTTACTGGATTTGGCATTTCGCCCTGGAACTGTCTGCGGACACTCGGTAATGCTGGGCAAACAGCCGAAAAACCTCTATTAAAAAGGAAAATCAACTTACGATTTGCAGTAATAAGAGTCGCAGTGACCGGGGAACTGTCGGAGTCCTATAAGAGAAAATGGTTTCCCGGATGTTAAGCTTGTCATAGGGTGGATTCTAATACTGCTGGTTGATGTTTATCTGAATTCTGCTTTCTTGTCACGCAGTGTTCGTGCATTTTTCCTGTGTCCCGAAGGGTGGGCACAGGGTCCTCTCTTGCCAATCATATGGAATACAATGAGAGAAATCGTGGAAAAACAGCGATAGAAAGTGGATCCAAAGGGCTTTCTCAATCTTATTGGTTAACCCCCCTGGTAAGGACATTCCGATAAGAAGTCCACGGACGAGCTCAAAATGAAATTCCTGAGGTTTAACCGAAGCAGTAGGCCGGTATGACTCAAGCATCTCTAATATTATAAATTAATAAAGAAGGTCAGGGGATTCAAAAACCGTCGCCGTCTTGCCTAATTCGCATAAAATGCCCATTGTATCGCCGAGAAACTGAAAATGCTAAAATGTACAAAACACGACGTGTACGTAGACATGGTTATCGGCCGTGCTTGGGTGCAGGAAAGTTTAAAAATGAGCAAATTAATTGCCTGAGATTTACAACGCGAGGACATTATCCGAACAATAGTTATCTCTAACATAATTACTCTAAACTATTCTAAATTATTCTTAGATTTTCCGAAGTAACACCGGCCATTATTCCATCAAGTAAGAATTCACCCAACGCTCGCGCATCTCGGAGGGCCAATTAATTCAGTTCTTTACACTTAATGCGGATTAGGAGCACCATTTAGCTGCGGCGTCGATATCGCCGATAATTAGAGGAATTACGATAACTAGGGAGGCAAGTGCCGCATTCATTACGCCTACCCTGTTCTCCTAATTTACCCTAGTCCGTTGGATATCTCCTCGAGCACCAGACGAGTCTTGAGGAGCCATTTTCCCTCCACGAATACCCGGGGGAAAATGGAGTAATCTCTAGCCAATTTAACACGTCTCCAAAGCTAGCAGAGCCACATCAGCAGACCCATATAAATTATACATCAAAATTTATTGCTTTTTTGTTACACACATTTCAATTTTATTGCTCCACCCCCTGGGCACCAAACTCACCCCCTTCAACATCCAAGGGGGACCTGCTGATCTTGCCTGCCTCACCACTCCTTTTACGGAATCAAATGAATAGAATAATTAAACAGTACCTTCCTAAACTGACGGAAAATTTATTGCTCCATTCACGGCACTAGAGGACAACCCTCGGTAAACGAAAACCACCCTTCTTAAAGTTACAATAGGTTCTCATTGTTTCCCAGTCCAGTACCACCATTTTAATCGAATGAAATTAAACAATTAATTAGTCAATACCTTCGTGTACCGGCAGAGAAGTACGGCAAGAATAAGACAGTACAAGTAGGTCCTGTTTAATTAATCGGTTTACTTGATTGCATAAGAATAGTGGTGGTGTACTTAGGATGAGAAAGTACCCCGTGAACCTTTGAAGGGGTGGATTTTGGGCCCAAGGGGTGGAACAATATATTCTCTGCCGGTACACGAAGGTATTGACTAATTCATTGTTTAATTTCACTCGATTAAAATGGTGGTACTGGACTGGGAAACAATGAGAACCTATTGTAACTTTAAGAAGGGTGGTTTTCGTTTACCGAGGGTTGTCCTCTGGTGCCGTGAATGGAGCAATACATTTTCCGTTAGTTTAGGAAGGTACTGTTTAATTATTCTATTCATTTGATTCCGTAAAAGGAGTGGTAAGGTAGGCAAGATCAGCAGGTCCCCCTTGGATGTTTGAAGGGGTTGAGTTTGGTGCCCGGGAGGTAGAGCAATAAAATTCTAAACTGAGCAATAAATAAGCAATAAATTTTTACTACATTTTACGCTACTTATTTTTTAATTTTGAGGAGTATGCCATTTGGTACAATACCCAATATAATNCCAGCTTTGATGGAAAGCTGGCAGAGCCCTCGATTTTCTCGAAAACGGCTGGAGCAATAAAATTGAAATTTGTGTAACAAAAAAGCAATAAAAAAAGTAATAAATTTTGATGTATAATTTATATGGGTCTGCTGATGTGGCTCTGCCAGCTTTGGAGACGTCAATTTAACCCTCTCGGCTCTCGCGTGGCCTTCTCAATGACAAGACGCAAATGGCTGAAAAGTCGTTCCTGGCGCTTGAAGATAATTCCATAAACATAGAAAATATCTCGTGGAGTCCGTAAGATGGCTTCGGGGTAATGATTACGATTAGCGAAAATCGTACCTCGAATCTGGTCATCCGAAGGCCGTAAACGAGAAGTGACTAGAGCACGTGCAGAGGCGAAGTGACATTAGCCGGAAATCGCGAGTCCTAATAAGTCGATCGAAGAGGCCGCCATCTTATGGACTTGTTTACGGCCATTCGCTTTGAATTCCGATGAGGGGAGGTGGCTCGGTTGGATAATGAGGATCGTTCGGGATTCCGTTGGTATTCGCGAGCATTGCTCTTTATGGTCGTCGTTAGGCCCTCCATGTACGTCGCAAATGTGTTCGATCGGCCCCCGGGGAAAAATCCCCTCCTAATCGATCCAAACGATAGAGACTGCTTTTTCAAACCACTTTCACGCTACTTTGAGAGATATGGGCGCATACGTACATACTCATATATTACTTGGACGCTATTACGGCTAGGTATATCTACAGGAAGTAAAGTCAAAGAATTAGAGCCCGGTCAACGTCTGGCATTCCTTTTACCTTATGTGTCAAAGAACTAACGATAATGTAAGAAAATTCATTCGGATCGTGTATTGGTACGTACTTGACGAGATCGGAGAAATTTTATTATATATCATAGAAATTGTTCTAACGCATCTTCACATTTAGCAATTTCGTGAATTGTTGCGAAAGGTAGAAGAAGCCTTTAAAACCTTAAGGTGAAGTGAAACACCCTTCAAATCAGTCGATTCGAATACAACACTTTTTTTTAAGGGTATTAGACCAAACTGTCCGAAACTTTGACACGTCACTCCTGATCATCTAACAATTGTCCTGACACATTAAAAATTTGGATTCTTCAAAAAAATTGTTTAACTCAGTCCAGACCAGAACCAAAATGGCGTCGAGCTCTTATATTTCGATCAATATACAATTATCGAAGGCTCTGATATGAGAATCGAAAGGGTTAGGACAATTTTACGACAATTTGGAGCACTCTGGTAATCGGTAAACTCGCATTTGAACGGGATAAAGGCAAAAAAAGTGTTGTATGCGCTTCTATGATAAAACGATGGGAATACGAGGTCTCGGAGTAAAAATTGAATTGACCTGGAAATCACAGACGGCGCAAGGGGTCCTCCGCAGTCAATTAGGGCCCCAGAAGGCATGAATCCAGAGGATTTCTGGAGTTTTACTTCGATTTCTTTATAATTATTGTACGAAAACGACAGGTGGAGTATGCCATTTGGTACAATACCCAATATAATTGGACCCAGCTGTCGATATAAAAACGAACGTCGGCAACGTAGGCATTTAGAAAAATCTTCTCCATTGACGCCGATCAAGTTGCTCGACGTGTTTCACTTCACCTTAAAGGTCGCAGCTTCTTCGGGAAAGGAAGCGGCAACGAAACGGCATGGGGTACTCGCTTTCCGCGGCGCATCGAAAAAAGGCTTCCGGTAAAAATGGTATCCCTATGACCAAGGAAACGAACCGAAGGTGCGTGCGACGTCAGGGGCAAGAAGTTGGCACCGGTCCGCGACGTAGCCGCAGCCGCAGCCGCAGCGCGTATCGACCCGATCGTAAAACCGGCACAAAGTACGGCGGCACCGTAGGCGCCGTACGGTATTCGATCTCGTTGGCTCGTTAGCGAGACCGGCAAGAAAACTCCTCTCTTTCGTGCTCCGGTGGCGGAGACGCGGATAAAGAGCAAGAGGAGAACAGGTGTCGGGAAGAGGCAAACCCGGGAGAAACGGGGATCCTGGGAAGGCGGCTCCACGGGGGGAGAAAAGTGCACCGAATTGGCCCCGGAGGCGCACGTCGGAAGAAAAGCCGAGGAATTCTGGGAAACCGAGTTAAAAGAGCGACCGATTACCCGCGAAATTGAAGTGCCCTCGAAAGGATGCGGCTAACGAGGGGAAAATGAATTTCCCGGCGAGGGGCGAGAAACGCGACCGGTGAAAGTGGCCCGGTGGAACTCTCGCTGGGAAATGTCGTTCTCCTCTTGTTTCGCCGAGGGTATCGGAAAAGAGATTGTGCAGCAATATTTTATGAAGCGAGGGATCGATGAAATCTGGTGGAACGGAGGAAGCGTGTCGTAAATAATCAATTCTGGAAAGAATTGCAAGACGGAGATTGGGTGAAGACGAGCCTGGAATCGCGTTGACCGTAAATCGTAGAATTTTCTTACAAGGAAGGTACCTGAGGTGTCCCCCTCCGATTTTGTTCATTTTTAAATATGTTATAGTGGACTAAAATCTGAGGGACCCGTGTTTTTTTTTATCGGCGGATAAACACTTTTAGGGGGTGAAATCAGGCTTCAAGGTTGGCCGTGCAAGGGGGTGAGTTGGCTGTTTCATAGAGAAGCACTCGACTGATTTTCATGAAACAGCCGTCAAAATGTAGGGAATGAAGAATTATGAATCATGCATTTGGAATTTTTCGAAAAAATTCATTTTTAAGGGGTGAGCCACCCCTTTGAATATTTCTTATACCCCTTATGCGAGCAGTAATTGCTCTATCCATATGAAACTTGGTTAATTTATAGACCAAAATAATACAAAAAAAGTCTCATTGGATAGAAAAATTACTGCTCGCGTAAGGGGTAAAAGAAGTAGTCAAAGGGGTGGCTTACCCCTTAAAAATGAATTTTTTCGAAAAATTCCAAATGCATGTTTCATAATTCTTCGTTCCCTACATTTTGACGGTTGTTTAATGAAAATCGGACGATTGCTTCTATATGAAACAGCCAACTCACCCCCTTGCACGGCCAACTTTGAAGCCTGATTTCACCCCCTAAAAGTGTTTATCCGCCGATAAAAAAAAAAAACACGAGTCCCTTAGATTTTAGTCCGCTATAACATATTTAAAAATGAACAAAATCGGAGGGGGACACCTCAGGTACCTTCCTTGATAGTCGAATGTACAATGTATGTACGTATCGTTAATCTAGGCTTAATCGAATCTATGATTTAAACGTACGATTGTTAAATTTCTTTCAAACCCTAAAAGGTCTCGTCTCTTCCATTCGTTATCCTGTTTAAATCAGAAGGAATAAGTTGTGAAGTATAAGAAACGGAGTATTAAGTTATTCTCCTTGATTTTTTATAAAGAAACATTCGAATCGACGTTATTCTTGGTCATAAATTAATGTCCGTACTTTTGCTTAACAATGAAATTTTTGCTTAACAATCCGTCCGTACTTTTGCTTAACAATGAAATAAGTCGGAGGACGTGAACGTAATTTAATTACGACGTGCAACGAGAAGAGATAAGATTTTTTTTCGCGTTGACCACAAGCGTGATGTTTCTTTCTCCAATAAATGTGAATATCCTCAACCAATGGAACGAAAGTCTTATCTTAGAATCGTCATCGCGTCCGATTCTTGTCATACGTTGATGATTTTTGCGTGCGTCCGATATAAAGCGATAACGTGTCGCTTTAACCAAGATAACCGATTTTGCGTCGATAGGTATGGCAGGGATTTAATCCGATGCTTCGGAAAATGATTTATTAAATCAGTGAATAAAGTACAAAGACTGTCTTACCTGTCTTACCTGTTTGAATGAATCGGAAACAACGTGGAAGCATCAAATATTTTGTCTTACTTATTTTCCAACTAAACCTAGCGCATCGTTTTGCGTATTGTACGAAATCGTATTTTAAAATGATTTTTCCTCAACTTAAAAGTAAGCCTTCGGCGAATCAAATTGATTTAAAGCCACGTATATTGTTGAATCATTCGACCATCACCGAAACATAGCGATCATTTGTCAACAATTAGGATCGCGATTTCATTAATTAAATACGGAACTGTTAGGACTAATCCATAATCTAACGCTAAATTTTAATTGGAATACTCTCTGCAGCGATCTAGGTGTTCTATTTCTTCCTTATTTCAAATTCTGTTTATCTTTCCTCGGGTCTCTCCATGTCATCTAGCACCATTAATTCAGTAACGTATTATGCTCATAACTTAAATTGATGTATAAACAGAAACTCTAGCGCTTCGCTCTTTATCTACTACCGCGGTCCTTTATCCCATGATTTGTTTACTTCTAGAAACTCCTGGTCCTACAGCCCATCTTTTCTATTCCTCACCTAAGCCTCCTTAAACAACATTAACTTTTCCCTTTCTCAGTCCTCATTAACCAATCGCCTTCGATTATAAATCCCACTTCATTTCGCTATGCCTATCAGCGAACGCTTGGCAAAAAACTCCGCCCTAGAGGACAGCATCCGAAACTCTGTAGGCACAGTCAGATAAAATTCCTCTCCGAGAGATTCAACTGACAAGGAAACATTCCCACGTGTCCGTCCCCGATCTTATTGATTTTCATATCTGTTGAAGAGCACAAAAATCTAAGAGACACGTGTTTTTTTATATCTGCAATGGTCCACATTTAAGAGGTGAAACAACCCCCAAAGTTTGGCGAAAATTCGATTTTTATAATCATTTTCGTAGAAGCAATGGAGGGATTTCGACGAAACTTGGTATAAACGTATTCTGTATAAGGACGGTGAAAACACAATATTGTCCAGCAATGTTACACCCCCCCAAGGAGGTGAACTACCCTTCAGGCGACATTTTCTTGTAATATCTATTAAACGAGCACTCCTACTTAAGTCCCACTTACGCGATGTGATTACTCACAAAAAATGAAGAAATACGTGTTTTTTGCTTTTTGCCAATAAACATTTACACATCGGTTGTAAACAATGAATGTAGGTGGTGTACGGGTATATTTCGACTAGCTATATTGGATTATATCGTGACCAATTCATTGTACATAAATCTTGTGAACGTGGTTATTCCTCAAAAAGTCCTTGGTTTTCATAGCATGAAATTATTTATAAATAAATTTAAAACAAAGTTTAAGAGATTAAAATAGTTTCGCAACAGGTCCGATGACGCAGTTATCACCCGTTTCCAACTAGTAATACATTCTCCTTGGTGAAACGGTAAAATTGGATTTTTACTGTTTTTACGATAACAGAGTTAGCGATATTCGTAAATAATTGCATATTATGAAAACCAACGACATTTTGAGGAATTAGCACGTTCACAAGATTTATATACAATGAATTGGTCACGATATAACCCAATAAAGCTACTCGGGATATACCCGTATACCACCTACATTCATTGTTTACAACCGATGTGTAAATGTTTATTGGTAAAAAGCGAAAAACACGGATTCTTCATTTTTTGTGAGCAATCACATCGCGTAAGTGGAACTTAAGTAGGAGTGCTCGTTTATTAGATATTAAAAATGTCCCCTGAGGGGTAGTTCACCCCCTTGGGGGGTTGTAGCATTGCTGGACAATATTGTGTTTTCACCATCCTTATACAGAATACGTTTATACCAAGTTTCGTCGAAATCCCTCCATTGCTTCTATGAAAATTGTTATAAAAATCGAATTTTCGCCAAACTTTGGGGGGTTGTTTCCTCCCTTAAATGTGGACCATTGCAGATATAAAAAAACACGTGTCTCTTAGATTTTTGTGTTCTTCGACATATATGGAAATCAATAAGATCGGGGACGGACACTTGGGAATGTTTCCTTGTTAGTTAGATTTCCGCGCGTTATCGAACACATTGTACTTCAAGAACCGGACTTCAATTGTACACCTTCGAACATAAGCTCAGATCGTTAAAATAAACTGTTAAGTTTTTCAACGATCCAACATATATGATTATTTTAATGACGAGGTTCCGTAAAGAATAAAGTGACGAATATCTTGATGAATTAAATCCATGCTACGTCGAGACGTGAAGTCTCGTCCTCGGAATGAACGGCGTTTCAAGTTCGGTTTCAATCTTATCTCCCACGGGAAGAGAGTTCAACTTTCGTCGAAATAAGGCTGACAGACAGCAACTCGAGCGGGTAACTTTCCGCGAATGGAGTTGTTAAAATTCTCAGAAAGTGAATTAATAGTTGAAGCTCCGACTCGATAAGTTATCTCGAGGGGGCGAGTCGGAAGTTCCGGACGAAATCTCGCATAATAACCGCAGTGAAGGCGGAGACGAAGATAGCTACGAAATGAGAAAAGTAAACAGCTCTTTAAACTTTCCGACCGAAGTATATTGAACCAGGATACATTTCTTAAGGGGGTATTATCGTCTAGAAGCTTGTTTTTTAAGTAAGTTGTAGGAATTAATTTTGCGAAAACTATCGAACCTACAGTGCCGGGGTTTTTTACGTATATTAAGACATGTTTCAACTGGCAACACAAATTTTTATGAAATTCTTTATTGATATCTATGCAAGTTTTGCGCTGTTATGCAGGTCGTTGCGCGAGACGCTCGTCCAATCGGGCGAACGGGTTGCGGCGATTCTAGTCGTCCGAAAGGGAAGAACATTTTTTTTTTTAATCTATATGAATGTAGTTATCGTCCGAACTAGAACCAAGTACGACATTTTTTATCGGAATCGCAGCTGTTTGAAAATTAAGGTTTGATTTTCCCGGAAAATTTTCAACTAAAGCATGAGCTATCGGTATCATTCTTGTTCGGACTATAGGTGAAGGTTCTGTCGAAATGTGGGCAAAACCCGAAGTCAATCGGCCCAATAGTTTTTGAGAAAAACGTTCGCCCGACTTGAAAAATGTCGAAAAAAACGCGTTTAAAGTTTGCCATACATTTAGTACGTGCGGTGGATAACAACTGATTTGAGTAACTTACCCTTCAATCGGCTATACCGGGACCATACAAACATGTGTGTACAGTAGGCACCACCACATCAGAAAAATGATATGAATACTATTGGAGAATTAGGTGCTTATTAGCTGCTATTTAAGTGCTACAACCCCAATTTTAGTGCTCCACCCCTTACCCCAAAAATCGGTGGTGGTGCTGAGTGAACGTACACTCAGCACCACCACAGAGTATATTTCCTTACAGAAAGGGTTAACAAAAAAAAAGCAGTGCCGGAATTAAGTGCTATTTAAGTCCTCCAGAAATATCCCACGGGCGAGTCCGAAATCCCACCCCTTTCACCCAAAAACTACCCCCGAGCATATTTCCCTCAAGAGAGAAGTCGTAGAAATAATACACTTACATAGACTGTTTTCATGCAGAAATTAGGTGCTATTTAAGTGCTCCAGATATATGATCGAACCAAGTCCGGACTGCCACCCCTTTCATCCGAAAACTACCCCCGAACACATGTGCCCCAAGAGAGAAGTGGTAGAAATAATACAACTATATAGACCTTTTCCGTGGAAATATTAGGTGCTATTTAGGTGCTCCAGATGTAATTGTATTATTTCTACCACTTCTCTCTTGGGGCAAATGTGTTCGGGGGTAGTTTTCGGATGAAAGGGGTGGCAGTCCGGACTTGGTTCGATCATATATCTGGAGCACTTAAATAGCACCTAATTTCTGCATGAAAACAGTCTATGTAAGTGTATTATTTCTACGACTTCTCTCTTGAGGGAAATATGCTCGGGGGTAGTTTTTGGGTGAAAGGGGTGGGATTTCGGACTCGCCCGTGGGATATTTCTGGAGCACTTAAACAGCACTTAATTCCGGCACTGCTTTTTTTTTTGTTAACCCTTTCTGTAAGGAAATATACTCTGTGGTGGTGCTGAGTGTACGTTCACTCAGCACCACCACCGATTTTTGGGGTAAGGGGTGGAGCACTAAAATTGGGGTTGTAGCACTTAAATAGCACCTAATAAGCACCTAATTCTCCATTAGTATTCATATCATTTTTCTGATGTGGTGGTGCCTACTGTACACACATCATACAAACCACCTTCCTCAGCTTCAAAAAAAGAATATCGAGCCGCACAATGGACACAACGGTCGAGGGGATGACTATCTTCCGCGCCCCAACGCACCGCGGCTTTTAAGCATCTGTAACTATGGGAGTTCTACGAATTTCAAATTAATATTTACACGTTCTCAGAACCCCAAACTATAAGAAAATGCAAAAGAAAATCGAATTTCTGAAGTTTCTAAACGATAATACCCCCTTAAAGCCAACTCTACGAGAAACTGTGTCGCTTCTTGATACTCTTGACGGCTACAATTTTCACTCCTTCACTCTTATCTACCGTTTGTATTTCTCATATGACGTGCAAAGGTACAACGACGTCACGTCTTCGTGATGCTGACCGATAAACGCTGGTTAGGCGAAGTCATGTATAAAAAATGATGTCAAAGTGTTAAAATCTTAATACAATTGACGTTTTTCCTCCTGGACCCCAACTAACCGAAGGAGCTATTACAGCGGAAATTCTGCGTGTTGGGTCGTTGAACAACTTAACAATTTATTTTAACGATCTGAGCTTATGTTCGCAGGTGTACAATTGAAGTCCGGTTCTTGAAGTACAGTGTGTTCGATAACGCGCGGAAATCTAAGTCCAGTGCAATGTCGCGTGCGAAGCGATTGAAGTTGTTGACAAATGATCGCTATGTTTCGGTGATGGTCGAATGATTCAACACTGCGAAGGGATCTTTAACGTTTAATTTTCGTTTTCCACCAGGTCACGACATAAATAACGAAACGCTCGCTTATGGGCAATTTAGAGTAAACTAACTTAATGGTCAACTTCCACGTGCAACAAAATTCGTCTGACCCATTTAACCCTTTGCGGACGAACGTCGTGAAATGAGTGACATTAAGGTTGAAGCACGGTTTAACCGGCTCGGGTCAGCTCGGCTCGACCTGGATCGGTTCAGACCGGTACGGAAAAATCCGGGAGTGAAATTGGATGTGAACATTAACTTATTATAAGCACATTATATGTACTATGAATGTATAATATCGTTCCGTTGGAATCGGTCCCGGGTAGAAATTAAAGAGGTTGCGCGCGCAATACATTACACGGAAGTAAATGTCCAAAATAGAGAAAGATTTCTTCGTATTCACAATTCAGCTATTATCGTAATTGTCACTTTCAACAAACGTGCTTACATTTTGTGTTTCTTTATATAGTGGTGGAGCGAACGTAACATCGTTGGAAGTACTTTTTCAAATTCGAATTTAGGGAACAAATTTTTCTCGAATGAATTATGAATCCGTGAATATGAAGTTCTGCTTCGAACTGATATATTGGCATACTTTTTATTTATCAGAAATGAAGCTTATCATTTGACGATTAATACCCCCATGCTCGAGGGCACAGAGATTAAATTTTATAGCAAAAAAATACATGCAATTACAGATTAAGGTGAAGTGAAACCCGTAGAGAAATTCGATCGACGTTGGTAAAAAACATTCTTCTAAATACCTACGTTAACGATGTTCTTATTTATGATATATTGACAGCTGTATCGGATTATATTGGGTATTGTGCTAAATGGCATACTTGATATGTCGTTTCCGCACGACTATTATAAAGAAATGAAAGTCAAACTCCAGAAAGCCCCTGGATTCATAATTTTTTATGCCCAAATTGAGTGCAAAGGGCAATTCTGCGCCATCTGTGATTCCAGTGCCAACTAAATGTTCTGTCCGAGACCTTGTGTTACCAGCTTTTTAGCATAAAAACGCATAAAACACTCTTGTTGTCATTATCCCGTTGAAATGCGAGTTTCTTGAGTACTATAGTGTTCTAAATTGTTGTACAATTGTCCTGACACTTTCTTTTCTCATACCAGAGCCTTCAGTAATTGTATCGAAATATGACATCTCGGTGCCGTTTTGGTTCTGAGCTAAGTCAACAAATCTCTCTTTGAAAAATCCAAAAAAAGTGTTATTAAAATCGATGGAGTTCAGGTGGGTTTCATTTCACCTTAAGTAAAGTTAAATGTGTCTCCACAACCTGTTTCCAAAATTTATTCGTAAGATTTAGGGTATATCAAAGAAGATTGTAATTTTCCTCCCAGGAAGTGGGTGTAATGGCACATGCGTTAGCATACTTATGCGGAAAAAATGAAGGTCCCAATGTAGTTTGATATTCGACGTGCAGGGGGAAGCTTTTCATCCCGCTGTACAAATACCATGAATTTATCTTCTGTCATTATAACATCCGCGAAACGAAAACTTATAATACGAAATGAACATTGAAAATCTAATCCATTTACAACGTCAATTTGGCCAACGATGTGATGTACATGTGAAGCTATTTTACTGTCCCTAATAAAAGCTGTGAGTAAAAGTTCTTTCGAAATTTACAGATAATTATCATGTTAGTATTACACAAGTACAGAATACGACGGTAAATTACGATATCAACGATAATGATTAAACTAAATACGTCCTAATGGCAAATCTAAAGAGCATCTAAACGTTGACGGAATCGTCGGAGTTTTTCTGATTTGACTCAAAATAAATTTCCGTCGATGAATATTGTCAAGAAAATCTTATCCGGTCGGATAGACTTCGGCCGATTACCACGGAATAGATGTGCAAATTTCCATTTAATACAAATTTATACTTCTTCTTCGGATATTTCTTTGAACCGGTCTGAGGTTGACTTACGCCGGAGCAATGTGCTTTAATTGTGCCCATAATTATGAAAGTGGTCTAAGTCATATATTTCTTGTTTCGAGATATTTAATGAATTGCATTTGAATAAATTCAAAAATATTTTTATATTATGCAACATTTTAATTTAGAATTTTATTAGTCTTGATTAATGGAAATTTATTATGAATATGAAATTTTGGGTGAATTTCATACGAAAATGTTGTTTTTAAAGGGTGAATTGACTTAGACCATTTTCAAAATTAACCGAATGTTCTATAAATGACTTAAAGCAATACAAAATTACGAGTTTTATTAGAAACAATAATTTTAATGAAACAATTCATGAACATTTATTAATTATTTTTAAAAAGTAATCCTTTTTTATTATTTTAGGCTTTTACCATTATAAGTTTTTAAGATTCTTAAAATGTTCCTGAAAAACTGGAGGGATGTATGTTAGTAAACACATAATATCTTTATGTTTTTTCTTCCGTTATTGGGTTAGTGGTGGGGTGTAATGGAAGTAATTTAATATTTCCGTATATTTTTGGTCTTCCTCTTTTAGGTAAACGATCCAAAACGTGGAATTTAGAATCATCTAAAGAAGTATTACGTGGTCGTATTATATCTGCAAAGCACATCATATCCGAATAATAATTAACATATTCACATAATAAGTACGTTGTCATTAACTTACCTGAACCGCTATCCGTTGACATAATGGTAAAATATATAAATTATTTTTCCGCCAATAATTAGTTTGGAAGAGCCCAACTGAATGAATGCACTTTCAAAATAGAACTAAATGAATTCCACATATTGTTAGGTAGACCGGAAAGTATTGTCGTTTCTGTTATCGTTTAATTGTCATTTGTCGGCTTATCGTGTAATTCAAAAACGCACCAATGAGAGCCACGTGCCATTTTAAGGTTATGTTTACATAATTTCTTTAAATTTTTTACTTAGACCACTTTCATAATCAACACTAAATGATTTCCATATAATGTTGAAATTACAACCACTCTCTAATGGTTCATTTTTTACAATATCGTAAAAATTACATTGAATTAATTTAGTTTAAAATAATGTGGGATGAAATAACTGATAAACTAATTTTTTTTTTATTTTGACTTAGACCACTTTCATAATTATGGGCTCAATTAACCTTTAAGTGCATTTATTTCATGATGTTTGTTTAAGAGGGCTAAGTTGATTGGAAAGCTACGATTTAATATTTTTCTATATGGCCGAGTTCGTAAGTTAAAATTAAATTTTCCTGTTGACATAAAAATGTCACTTACGTTTCGTAAGCGTTTAGGTCCAAAAATTCCGATTTATTTTCATGTAAGTTCCTACGAAGTTGTTAAAAGCAATCTTCAAGATTCTAGTCTCGCTTATCTCTGCTTTTCTCGTGACAGTTATATTTTCAAGAGTTTCCAACTTTATCACAGAGCTGTATCTTAATTTTCTCTTTGTTTTCCTCGAACTCAACTCTCCTCGAAGCGCACAGAAATAACATTTTCTTCAACCCTCCACAACACATAAATTCGTTTCCTTCGCTGCAATACAAATGAGACGCTCCGTAACTCCACAGTTTCGAGGACTCTATTGAATTTCATTTTTTCCTTTTCCCCCCCAAAGCAGTAGAATCCTCTTCAGAAGTCAAGTTTTTTTAGTAAGGTGAAAGCCAAAGGGGCCACAATTCGCTATAATCTCGACGTATCTTCTCGTTGTCCCCCGACTTGAGTAATTTTCTCGCGTTGCAGCACACCCACAATAGAAAAGAAACAACGCCCCATAAGATGAAGTGAAACCCCTTCAAATCGGTCGATTCGAATAAGACAATTCTTTCTAAGAGTATTGCACCAAACTGTCCGAAACTTTGACACATGGCTCATAATCACCTAGGAATGGTCTTGGCACTTTGAAAATTTGGATTTCCGACATTTTTTATTTTACCCCAGACCAGAATCAAAATGACGTCGAGCTCTGATATTTCGATATACAATTATTTCAATATACAATTATCGAAGGCTCTGATATGAGAATCGAAAGAGTCAGAACAATTTTACGGTAATTTAGAACACTCTGATAATCGATAAACTCGCATTTCAACGGGATAAAGGCAAAAAAAGTGTTGTATGCGCTTGTATGCTAAAACGAGGGTAAGACGAAGTCTCGGAGAGGAAATTGAGTTGCCACTGAAATCACAGATGGCGCAGGGTGGCCCTCTGCAGTAAATTAGGGCATCAGAAAGCACGAATCCAGGGTATTTCTGGAGTTTTACTTCGATCTCTTTATAATTATTGTACGAAAACGACATATGGATTATGCCATTTAGCATAATACCCAAATTAATTCGACACTGCTGTTAATACAAAAACGAACGTCGACACCGTAGGTATTTAGAAAAGACTATTTTACCGAGGTCGACCAAATTTCTCCCCGTGTTTCGCTTCACCTTAACGTTTCTTTCGATCGCTTCCATAACTTGAGATGTACATACGATTTCAAATTAAAATTTCTTTCAAGCATGATATTTATATAAGCCTTCCGAACGGCACATGGAATCACATTCGCACACAATAATGATTCATCTCCGTCGCACCACCTAGATGAAACGAAAAACACGTATTTCTATATCCACTCATGAATTGGTTTGAAAAAAATCCGCTCGTCTCGTTTCCCCTCCAGCTTCGGCGGATCGTTAATTTCAAGTCAGCTAGCCCTTAAGGTGAAGTGAAACACGTCGAGGAACTTGAACAACGTCGATAGAGAAGATTTTTCTAAATACCTACGTTGCCGACGTTCGTTTTTATATTGACAGCTGGGTAGAATTACATTGAATATTGTACCAAATGGCATAATCCATGTGTCGTTTTCGTACAATAAATATCAAGAAGTTAAAGTAAAACTCCAGAAATCCACTGGATTCAAGCTTTCTGGGGCCCCAATTGACTGCAGAGGGACCCTTTGCGCCATCTGTGATTTCCAGGTCAATTAAATTTTCACTCCAAGACCCCGTATTACCATCGTTTTAGCATAGAAGCGCATACAACTCATTTTTTGCCCTTATCCTGTTCAAATGCGAGTTTATCGATTACCAGAGTGTTCTACATTGTCGTGAAATTGTCCTGACCCTTTCGATTCTCATATCAGAGCCTTCGATAATTGTATATCGATCGAAATATGAGAGCTCGACGTCATTTTGGTTCTGGTCTGGGCTGAGTTAAAAAATTTGGTTAAAAAATCCAAATTTTGAACGTGTCAAGACAATTCTCAGATGATCAGGAGCGATGTGTCAAAGTTTCGGACAGTTTGGTCTTTTACCCTTAAAAAAAAGTGTTGTATTCGAATCGACTGATTTGAAGGGTGTTTCACTTCACCTTAATGGAGCGACCCGACGCACTTTTAGTGTTCATTGCGATACGCAAGAGCAGTTGCAATGGTCGGTGTCATAATCGTCCGGATATTTCATAAGCCTCGTCTCCATTCGCGCGACACCTTTTCCCTGGTACGAGGCGATGAGGACGTGCGTGCCCCTCGTAATTTCCCAGGTCGGTGACGACAGGGTCTAGAATGACGATTGCACGGACAATGACGCTGACGCCAATGGCGAGGATGATAGTCGGGGAAAGAACCGCGAATGCAGCACGTCCGCGAAGCGAGCGTCATTCCTCTTTCGCACGCGAGCTCGGTCACGTATTCCGCTATTGATCAAGACATTCCGCGTGCTCGCGCTAGGAAATCCATCGTCAAGGGAAGACGACTCTTTCCCATATCGCGGAACAAAACGATGGGATATCAAAGGGTCCTTTGCAAATCCGACATTTAAGGTGAAGTGAAACCCCCCTCAAATCAGTTGATTCGAATACAACGCTTTTTTTTAAGGGTATTAGACCAAACTGTCCGAAACTTTGACACATCACTCCTGATCATCTAAGAATTGACCTGACACATTCAAAATTTGGATTATTGGAAAAAATTCTTTAACTAGCCCAGACCAGAACCAAAATGGCGTCGAGCTCTCATATTTCAATCAATATACAATTATCGATGGCTGTGATACGAGAAACGAAAGGGTCAGGACAATTTTACGACAATTTAGAACACTCTGATAATCGGTAAACTCGCATTTGAACGGGATAAAGGCAAAAAAAGTGTTGTATGCGCTTCTATGCCAAAACGATGGAATTACGAGGTCTCGGAGTGAAAATTTAATTGACCTGGAAATCACAGATGGTGCAGGGAGTCCCTCCGCTCTTAATTGGGGGCCCCAGAAGGCATGAATCCAGAGGATTTCTGGAGTTTTACTTCGATTTCTTGATATTTATTGTACGAAAACGACAGGTGGAGTATGCCATTTGGTACAATATCCAATATAATTCAACACAGCCGTCAATATAAAAACGAACGTCGGCAACGTAGGCATTTAGAAAGACCTTCTTTATCGACGTCGACCAAGTTCCTCGACATGTTTCACTTCACCTTAACCGCGCGCGGCGCTCAAGGTACGTCGGAAATATTGTCGGAGTCATAATAAAGATCGCGCCTGGTAGACTTAACTTTCCGCCGCAGAAAAGTAAACTCCTACAATATAAAAGAAATTTCAAGGCGAAGAGAATTCCCTGTTTTCCCATTCTGGCCTGGCTCGTTACTTGAGCCTGACCGGCTCTTTTGAAACAATGACTCGAAAACGCGTTCCGCTGTCTACCTAAACATATGCTTGTGTATTTTCTTCCGTACGACGTCCGTTGTGTCTACATTTACCATGGCGCCGTATTTTTCCCGAAATCCTCGGTGTAGAATGTATGCAGGACAGACAAATAACGTCACTCGTTATTTTCATCCACGGTAAAGCCGCAGGAATACCATTTTTTTTTAAACAGTCCTCTGTAGTCTTGTCCATCGAGGACGCATCCCCGGGTGAAAGTTAACTGCAACGAAATATTTGAAATTGACAGCAAACTATCTGAAATAATTCCACTGGCTTCAGACGAGATTGAATGAATCGTTGAATTTCGACGATAGTGTAAACTAGGGTTTTCATTGTGTAAATGTCGATTTAGGTTTTTTTTTTTTAGAAATCAGGTATTTTCTGTGGGGATGATTTGTAAAAGAAACGATAATCTTTAGGGTATAGCCTTTTTTTTATGAATAATCAGCATCACAGCGGATATACTTGACTTTCTTATTTATTAAAAACACGTGGTTCCGTATAATGACGAGGATTTAAAATTACCCCAATGAGTGGTAAGCATAAAGTAATACCGTCTCTTCGTGCGTTACGCCACGAAAGGATAAGTTCCTGAATGGAGGAGGAATTTCTCCTATACGCAACGGAAATTTCACATGATCTGGCAGATTCCATCTATTGACAATGTTTCCCTCCACTATCGAGAGACTTTGACGTACCGTGCCAATACGTTAAAATCATGTTGAATGTCGCGCCTAATGAACATTTACCCTACATTCAGACTCGGCGTTTTCTAGCTTCTTAGAGTTCCAAAGAATACGTCAACTCCTGTAAACTGCACAGACCCGTGTCCAATAGTTTCTCAAATTTGTTTTTTTTTTTTTTTAAGCGGGAACATGTACAATCTGTACATAACAAACATCACAAACACGTCGAACATGGTTCGCGGCGATGGATCGATACTCTGTAACATGTTGCTGCAAGATGGCAGCATGCAACTTGCAAGTAAAATTCTGGTGCAAGTGGCGACCAAATTTTGTTGGCAAATTACTTTGGGGTAGGGTAAGTCCGGGATAGTTGGACCATGTTTTTTGAAAGTCATTTTTTCTGAAACTTCGCGATGTCTAGGATTTGGTATATTTTTTTATAATATGTATATATGACCTTGAACAATTGTAAGCACTTCTCCAGCTGTTACACTAATCACACTTGAAGTTATGATTTTTTCTTTTTTTTACTCGGTAGTCCATCTATCCCGGGGGTACTCGGGTTAGATGGACCACCTCCTAGGGATTGATGGACCTCTGGTATACGTTACTAAATCAGGGTGTAACATAAGAAATACATGTTATCAAGGGTATAAACATTGTTTATTTCAAAGTATAAAGTTATAAACTTCTTGAAAAGTGATTAGTATAGAGTTATAAACTATTTGAAAAAGGATAAGTAAATTTGATAGTCAATATACTTAGAAAACATAGGTAGTCTGATTTATATTCACATGGTTTAGAACATTTAATCATTCTGCAATCATCTTCTTTCCATTTCCATTTATCCATCCATCCATATATCCATTTATATAGAAAGTAAAACCCTAATAGGAGATATGGTCCGCCTATCTCAGGTTTTTTCAAGTAGTCCATCTATCCCAATTGTCGGGGATAGATGGACCAGTTTCCTATCCAGACAAACAACGCTACCGGCATGCCATTTTAGGTTAAGATTGTACTCACGTATACACTTGAGTTATCGGATTGATCTTACGTCGAAATCATTTAAACTAACTTAACCACATATCAAATAAATCCAGTATGAAATATTTTTCAACTCACCAAAAGAAATAAAGAAAGTTTTCTTCTAAAATACGCATGAAACTCATGAGCAAAACTAAGCGTGGTTCCGTCTACTCAAGAAGAACAACTTCAGACAACGACTGCAGTGCTGCTGTGACACCCCAGCCAAATATTCGACTAGCCCGTCTATACCGGTGGTCCATATATCCCAGACTTTCCCTATCGAGGTTTTCATTTTGCTGCTCCGAGAGAATACTTGTCCACGATGAAATTGTATGTCGACGAGCTGGGTTGCATCTCCCAGCAGGGTTTTTAAAATTGCATTTAACGTCATGCACGATAAGTACGTAAGCCGTGCACGTCCGGTGCACCGGGAGAGCGTCAACGTATGGCCCGCTGGCAAAATTTCGATGCAAGAAGGTTCCCTCATTGACTTGTGCAATTCTTACATTTTCCGCATCGCGAACACTTCCGTGCCGGGATTTCTCCTTGCCGTTCCTTCCCGCACGAGAACGTGGCTTTACCCTCTGATTCGTTAAAATCACATTTCACGTCTCATACGCGTACGCCAACGCCACGACGGCTCTAGGACTCCCGAAAGTGATACCAGTGAGCAAAATTTTGATATCATGGCCTACCACTGAAAAATATTCTTTTACTTGCTACGGTTTCTCTTATAACTTAAGGTGATGTTTAACTGGCCTCTGAGGCGCGAAAATATTTAAAAAAATCTTCTCCAAACTGGGTGCACGGAATCATTTACAACGTTCCCACGTCAATATGGAAGCCTTAGAGTCGAAGAGGTTCCGTATATGAAACTTTTCTCCTAACTGAGAGTACCGAATCGTTTCAAACTTGACAATGTAAATATGGAGGCTATAAGGAAGGTTCTGACATGCATAATATTTCAATTTTTTTTATTTCTTTATTGATACTTTCAAAATGATTTATAAAGAATGAAATTTCATGAGTGTCAGGGCCTTCCTTACAGCTTCCATGTTTACGTTGTAATGTTTAAAACGATTCTGTACAACCAGTTCGTTTCTAACTTGACAATGTAAATATGGAGACTATAAGGAAGGTTCTGACATGCATAATATTTCAATTTTTTTTATTTCTTTATTGATACTTTCAAAATGATTTATAAAGAATGAAATTTCATGAGTGTCAGGGCCTTCCTTACAGCTTCCATGTTTACGTAGTAATGTTTGAAACGATTCTGTACAACCAGTTCGTATAAAAGTTTCATGAACGAATGACTCTTCGGATGCCACTATCACATCCCCTTCATTAGAAATTGAAAAACTGTAGGCCCGTGTAGTGCAGTGTACTAATTATGAACGACACTTTTACATCAGGCGAACGTTTATTAGGTGAATTTATTTAGGTATTTTAAGCTGCAGGGTCGACTAGTCCTCGGGTAGAATTTCCGTGTAAGAAAAGTTCTTTCCCCTGTTTCGTGAATTACGTCTCCAAAGCTAGCAGAGCCACATCAGCAGATCCATATAAATTATACGTCAAAATTTATTGCTTTTTTATTGCTTTTTTGTTACACAAATTTCAATTTTATTGCTCCAGCCGTTTTCGAAAAATCGAGGGCTCTGCCAGCTTTTCATCAAAGCTGGCAGAGCCATTTAATAATTTGCTCAAAATTAAAAAATAAGTAGCGTAAAATATAGTAAAAATGTATTGCTTATTTATTGCTCAGTTTAGAATTTTATTGCTTCACCCCCCGGGCACCAAACTCACCCCCTTCAAACACCCAAGGGGGACCTGCTGATCTTGCCTACCTTACCACTCCTTTTACGGAATCAAATGAATAGAATAATTAAACAGTACCTTCCTAAACTGACGGAAAATTTATTCCTCCATTTACGGCACCAGAGGACAACCCTCGGTAAACGATAACCACCCTTCTTAAAGTTACAATAGGTTCTCATTGTTTACCAGTCCAGTACCACCATTTTAGTCGAGTGAAATTAAACAATTAATTAGTCAATACCTTCGTGTACCGGCATAGAATATATTGTTCCACCCCTTGGGCCCAAAATCCACCCCTTCAAAGGTCCACGGGGTACTTTCTCATCCTAAGTACAGCACCACTATTTTTATGCAATCAAGTAAACCGATTAATTAAACAGTACCTACTTGTACTGTCTTATTCTTGCCGTACTTCTCTGCCGGTACACAAAGGTATTGACTATTTAATTGTTTAATTTCACTCGATTAAAATGGTGGTACTGGACTGGGAAGCAATGAGAACCTATTGTAACTTTAAGAAGGGTGGTTTTCGTTTACCGAGGGTTGTCCTCTAGTGCCGTGAATGGAGCAATACATTTTCCGTCAGTTTAGGAAGGTACTGTTTAATTATTCTATTCATTTGATTCCGTAAAAGGAGTGGTAAGGTAGGCAAGATCAGCAGGTCCCCCTTGGATGTTTGAAGGGGGTGAGTTTGGTGCCCGGAGGGTGGAGCAATAAAATTGAAATTTGTGTAAGAAAAAAGCAATAAATTTTGATGTATAATTTATATGGGTCTGCTGATGTGGCTCTGCTAGCTTTGGAGACGTTCGTGAATTTCTTCGTCTTCCTCTCAACGGAGTTCTTCTTGTCGATCAGATTTCTACTCCCGCAAATCTGTGGATTCTTCGCGAACAGAAATAAACAGGGGATGGCCGAGACATCGTGAGACTCTTCGAGATCCCTCACTTACGTCCGCGGGGATTCCCCGCCGGGAAAAAGGATCGATACACTCGGTCAAGTACGTTTCGCCAAATGACGAAATCCGTATTTTATCGTTAGTCACCAGGAGTGAGGTCGAGTACCCAATGGAGGATATAAATTCTTCGGCGTTGGAACTTTTTTCCCCCCCGACGACCAAGGAAAAGGTGCTTAAAGGTCTCTACGGGAAGACTATAATTTTCGCAACGCTCCAAGTGTCGCATAAGCAAAAACATAAAAGGCAATTTGAGCGTGCCTGGTCTAGCAGTCGGGGATTTATTTATTGGACGACTCGCGGCGTGGCGACTGCCATTTTTACGCCATCTCTACGACGGTTATGCAAATCGGCATTATTCGAGGAAGAATAACGAATTACTTGCGCGCCTCGCATGGATGGGTTTCCCGTCCTTCCTTTAAAGCCGTATCGAACGTTAACCTTGAACCGCAGATTAGACGTGGAACGTAATCAATTACGTCCATTTATCTTGTCGCGTTCCCAGCCCGTCCGTTCGCAAATCTCGTGTCTCGAAGAGAGTTCGAGTGAAATCCTCGAAAAAAGTTTGTCAGAAATTCGTGGCTAAAGTGCACGCCCGCGAGTCAAAATTGGTCGCTAGTTTTCCTCCAAGATGGCGGAGGTCCGGTTCTTTAACACTAGAACTACCGGCGGATATTTCACGTCCCTACAGTTAGCAGTGCCACGTCGGCATAACCGCATAAATCATACACCAAAATTTATTGCTTTATTATTCCTTATTTATTACACAAATTTGAATTTTATTGCTCCAGCCGTTTTCAAAAAATCAGTGGCCATGCCAGCTTTAACGTTAAGCTGGCAGCGCCACCTGACATTTTGTGTGAAATTAAAAAAATAAGTTGTGCGAAATTTAGGACAAATTTATTGCTTATTTGAGCCGCTCAGTGCACACATTGATTAACTCGATAAAACAAAAAGTTGAGAAATGCGATGAAGTAATGTAGATTCTTTTTTAAAATTCCTATTATAATATAACTTCAAATATATAATGTAGAATACATAAATACAGTTATAGTTTTCATCTAACGGTATATAAAATTAATAAGAAAGAATAGCCAAAAAATAATCGTCTGCATTTTATATCGACAAATGTTTTTGCAGGTATTAAATTTCCTCCCCTATTCCTGTACGCCAAACCTTTAGTTCCGTTATGCTTTTGTAAATTTCGTGCCCATTTATCAGGATTACGATTTTTTTTCCTCCCAATCGATGGGTTTGTTGGGGAATTTGTACCGTTGCAATCGGATGAATCCGAGAAACACGATAAACGTTTTCTTGTCCCAGACTTTCTGCTGATAAATCGTATTGAAGAATCATCACTGCTTCCCACATCCACATTGTTATTAGTGTCACTAATCTTGATTATAACGGTATAATATTTAGTTCTTTAAAAACAATCAGGGAGTAATGTTGAAAAGACCAAAAAATATGTAGTCCGTGTAATATTGGTGAAGTATACGGTAACATTCAGCGTGAGAGATCACTGTTATACCAACTACCGTCTGCATTGCGCTTCTTTCTATCTGTTTGTTGATGCGATTTTATTACTCATATTATTGAAAGGGGGAAAGCATCTTCGGCTGTTTAAAAAAAAAGCGTCGATGTACGGCCGCAACGGATAATCCAATAATACTATACTGCCAGGTATTCGTCTACGATTTACATTAAAGTATGGAGTTAATCAAAATGGCTTCTGAAATAAATTACTTATTATTCAATGCCCAAAAAAATTTTGCCGTTTAATGGTGTTAATCTCTATTAATCGGGAAAGATATTATAAATATAACAAGTTATGACTATATCAAGTGCTTTGACACCTAAATTTAAGATTTTTCAAAAAGTGGAGTTAGTCGATGTGTGCACTGAGCGGCTCATTTATTGCTCAATTTACAATTTCACTTCGCATATTTTGTACAGGATGGGCCATTTGAAACCAGTCATTTTTACTGATCTTGGTAGTCCTAGTGTTAACACAAGGCCAACAACTTTTTCAGATTTTTTCGCGCGATCTCTGGCTGAATATTTCGGCCTTCGAGGATATCTAACGCGGCCGTGAATGTACCGCTGATTGGGAGCAATTATACAAGTAACTGTAAGTAATTGCGAGTCGACGTATGACGTAAAGACGAGCGCCGCGCCTCTCGAAGTTCGCGACTCGCTGTGCGCTGCATTTCTACATGCTCGCATATAAGGACTTTTTCTCGTGCGAAGAGGATCAACGGGATTTATCCTCGTTAGGACTTCGAGTTCTCGCGAAGAATGATTTTTCTCTGACGGCGACTAGGTGAACGAACCGTAACGTCGAGATCTGACTACCAAGAAACTCTCGTCTCTCGCTTCTTCCGGGTCTAAAAATACTATCCAGGATCGCCTCTTTCGGTACCTAGATGTAGATGCGTCAAGCTAGCACGGCAACATCCTAATTCACGATTTCTGAATACAGAGGAATTATGTGATAATTATGTGCTAATTTTGTGCTGAATTAATTAATTTTGTACCCCCACCATTTTTCCGAAATTTGAAATTTCAGTGTGGCCGTGCTAGCTTAACGTCAAGCCAGAACGTTCCCATCTCAAACAAGACAGAAAGTTAAAAACAAGTACACCAAATTCAAGGGCAAATTATGTGCTGATTTTGTGCTGTAATCGTTTTTTCTTTACACCGACCATTTTATCCAGAAACTCGATTTTCGTTCCGAGCGTGCTAGCTCGGCGTCAAGCCAGCACGCCTATCTACCTTTTCTATCTTGGGGTCTATACGATCGGGAGTAGTTTTAAGGTGAAGAGGGTGATGCTTCGGAACTGTCTCTTGGGTATTCCTAAAGCACTTAAATAGCACCAAAATCCTGCATACTCGTTTTTTCCGTGAATCTTTCCCTTAACGTAATATGCACTGTGGGGGTGCCGAGTGAACGTTCACTCATCACCACCACCGACTTTCGGTATAAGGGGCGGAGCACTAAAATCGAGGTTGTAGCACTAAAATAGCATTAAAAAAGCACTAAATTCTCCAATAGGTTTCATTCCATATTTCCGATGTGGGGAGTGCCTACTGTACATACATCCCCTGCAGCGCCGTGTACCGAGACAAAGGAGTCGCACGACGTGAAAGAGCAGTGCCGCGCAAAAACGCGACGACCGGCGGGGCAACTTGCCAAAGAGATCTTGATCCCATCCCAATAAAAGGAGACATCCGACGAGAGCTAAGCGGCGGGAGAGAGAAAGAGAGAAAGCATTATTTTAAGTGCTCCCGAGCCCCGCTTCGTTGCGCTTTCGTCTCTCTTAAGGAACATGTAGACGTTTTCCAACAGGTGACTTACGCCGGTTGCGCCGGCATTTCGATGTCCGCTACAAACACGGACGGCTGTTTGGCAACTCTAATAAATGCCGCCCCGAGTGTCTTTCTCCATTACCTGCTTTTTCGAAAAATATCCCCGTGGACGCCGGCGACGGCCTTTACCGTCTGCGAATTAATGGCAGCCGACGTTTGTAAGATAGATACTTTCGCGATAGAAGTTCATATTTATAGAAGCAAGCGAGTAAAAATTAAAGTTACACCGACGTTTGGATAATTTGGAATTCTGGTTTAGGCTCGCCGACAACTAAGGGATAAGTCGTGTATCCTGGTGATGAAGTGAAGCGCGACTTTCACATATTATACATTAATTTTTTTTATTTTATTTATATCCACGTCGAACGGTTGTAGCCATTGCCGTGTTTATAGCTCTTAGCAGGTAAGAGGAACGATTACGTGATCGCTGAAATAAATATTATTTCATTACCGGTCCTAGAAGTCTAACTCAAATTCGGTGGATCGACAAGAAATGTAAAATTGAATGAGGATTTAAAGAGGAATTAGGAATGATTTACAGAAATTTATCTCATTATCCATTAAATGGAAAATATGTTAATTTCTCATTTCCTATTTCAACTTCCTCAAGAGAGAAGTACTTTTCTTTAAATAAACTTGTAAATCGTTCATAATCGGTATTTTAAAATAGTAAATCAGATAAGTCTTTCTTCGTGGTTCGGGGACGAATGGGAGGTTCAAGCATCTTATTTCGGTCAATCCTAAAAAAGGATCCCTTTCTGCCTCCTCGACAGACATCCATCTTATATAGTGACTTATTTCCTACATCTTTTTATGGTGAATTGGAAACATATGCATGACTACGGAGTGCAGTTTCTTTTGAAGCCCAATTTTATAATAGTTCGAGTACTCGTGTCGTTCATAATCAGTGCAGGGAACTACACGGACCTACAGTCTTTCAATTTCTAATTAAGGGGATGTGAAAGTGGCATCCGAAAAGTCAGTTGTTCATGAAACTTTTCTCCGAACTGGGTGTATCGAATCGTTTCAAACTTTACAAAGTAAATGTATTGGCTATAAGGAAGGTCTTGACCCTCATGAAATTTCATTTTTTATAAGAAATTTTTAAGATACCTATGAACAAATTTATAACAAATTGAAATTTCATGAGTTTTAGAACCTTCCTTACACTCTCCGTATTAATATTGTAAAGTTTGAAACGACTTAGTACACTCAGTTTAGAGAAAAGTTCCATAAACCAGACCTCTGTGTCACCACTTTCATATCACCTTAATTCGGAAGCCCAATTTGCGAGACGTAACATTAGACCTTCAAAACCTCCAAATAAATCCCTTCATTTAACATTGCGACTAAAAATCGACGAATTTTACGCAACATGGACGCAATTTGGAACGTTGGAACATTGCTCGACACCGAAAATTCAAAATCATCGAGATGGAAGGACATTTGGGGTCCTTGGGGTCCTGACCTATTGGAAATGGGATGTGAGAATGATACAATTTATTGTATTAAATTTAACGAAGACTTTATTCTTTCTTTAACGCTCGGAGGACCCATCTTTACTTCTCCAATCACTCTAGCGAACTAACTACAAAAGGGCAACTGCTGATCTCGGTCAGGACCAGTGATGACTAAATTCTTTCTCTGGATCCTCTTTGTGGAGGTGCGACTCTGCGTCGCCTCTTAATCCAAACAACGGTTCTTATCGTTACCGAAAACCCTCCACTAAACACAGACCAGACTCTCTCTCTCTTTATACGCATTAAACATAGATTGGTTTTTATTTCATTTATAAACCTCAATCTTCAGGTTTATAATTCCAACATGACCAAACATGAAATCGAAATTTTCTAAAAATCTACCCCCATCGCCACGAAGAAGCAAGCCGACCCATGTTATCCCTTCCATGGGACGCACTGTCCATTGTGCTCATGCTATTATCAAGTACGCCCAAGGAAGCAAAAGGAAAGCATTAACGTAAGTTGAACGCGCCGACCAAGAACGCACTCCGGACTCGGAGGACGGCAAGGCCGATGATCGCAATCTGTAGAAACGTTCCGCAACGAACGGAGCCATTCCCTCGGAATAGTCCCGGGAGATTGCAGCGGGACCGCTTCGCTCGAAATAACGCCACGACCAACGCGTGGGAACGTCCGGACGCGTCGACGAGGTTCTTACGATGAGCATTCCGGAAGCAACGAGCCACTATCGGGAGAAACCGGCGCTGCGGAAACGGAACGAACGCTAATTGCCACAGTGGCTTTTTTTTTTTAACTTTGAAGGATGTGCAGTAGGATCTGTTGTGTTTGTTACGTTCCGCTCCACGATCCGGCTCGAAGGACCAGAAAATGATGTTGCGGATGTTCGACAGAAAGTCTGAAAGCGGGTTGCACTGGATGTGAGAGCCAAATTTGATGACTGATTAATTCTCGACGAAATCTCGAGTCAGGTCGGTTTTATGAGTTCGGGCACATGACTTGAATTCGTAACAGAAATAGTTTATTAACAATAACGAGTAAGTCCGATAACAATTGTAAAATATGACACTATGAACGGCGGCGGTCGCACGGTACAATTCGCGGGTGACTATTTGGAGTCGCGGTGAGACTTGATTGTCTCTGAGAGCAGGAGATGTCCGTCTCTCGCGGTGGAAGATTTGATTCTGAAGATGCCCAGAGGAACTTTGGTCCAGAGCGCTTTCGGATGCTGTCCTCTAGGGCGGAGTTTTTTACAAAGCGTTTACTGATAGGCGTAGAGAAATTAAAGTGGGATCGATAATCGAAAGTGATTGGTTCATGAGGGCTGAGAAGGGGAAAAGTTAATGTTGTTTAAGAAGGCTTAGGTGGGGAATAACAAAAATGGGCTATAGGACTAGAAGTAAACGAATCATGGGCTAAAGGACCGCGGTAGTAGATAAGAGAGCGAAGCGCTCGAGTTTCTGTTTAGACATCCGTTTAAATTATGAGCATAATACGTGACTGAATCAATGGTGCTATATGACATGGGAGACACGAGAAAGAATAAACGGAACTTGAAATACGGAAGAAATAGAAAGCCCAGATCGTTGCAGAGAGCATTCCAAATAATTCTAGCGTTATAATTATTAAATTATGGATTAGTCCGTATTTGCAATAAATAATTGAAATTTACGTATTGGCTTGAAAACCACACGTGACATGATAATTGCTATCTGAGATAAAGAAATTCGTTCTCGATTGAGCCCTTGTTCATTCGGCTCGAACAGGGATCAAACCGTTGCATTCGGGGCAACGATAAACGGGGGCGTTGGTATCGTCGATGGTCGAGCCTGATAAAAAAAGCACACGATGAAATCCGCGTGGACGTCCCGGTGGTTGAAGCCGCGCCCGTATTACGTGAATTCCCCTCGATAATTCGATCGATGCATCGAACGGTTACCCGCGGAAGAAAAGGTCGATCGCGATTGGATTATGCGAGGAATCGGGCATTCGCATGCATGCGAAAGTTCCCGCGGCCGAACTCGTCTGTATGCAAATTGCGCTCTTTGCCGGCCGCGCGGAATTGTCGGCCCGCCATGAGAAATTCCTCGGCGGCACGTCTCGGTTATCCATCCGAATGAAATACTGATTTCAAGGTACGGAGATCTCATCTCTGCCCGTGGACCCTTAGGGCAATTGAACTCTTTTGAATTAGGTGTACGACGAATCTTGGGTGTCCCGGAGTAAGTTCGTTACCCCAGGGCAAAGTATTCTTCGGAAGCGGGTCTGTACGTTGATGAATCTATTACTGCACGGAAAAAAAATAATGTCGTTACAAATACTATAGGGACATGGTTTAACCCTTTGCGGTCGCATTTTCCCAAGATCAAGAGAATTTTGGTGGCTGAGAGTAGACATACAACCGCAAAGGGTTAAATACTGTGAGAAGTAAAACCACATAAATGGTGAAATTTACCATATGGAATGGGAAATGTAACCTTGCAAATAGGTATTGTATCCACGGAACTGCGCCTGAAAGGTGCAGAAGTGAGTTGTTCACCATTTGGAATGGTAATATTGGAAGCGGGTCTGTACGTTGATGCATCTATTACCGCACGAAAAAAATAATGTCGTTACAATTACTATAGGGACATGGTTTAAATACTGTGAGAAGTAAAACCACATAAATGGTGAAATTTACCACATGGAATGGGAAATGTAATCTTGCGAATAGATACTGTATCCACGGCACTGCGCCTGAAAGGTGCAGAAGTGAGTTGTTCACCACTTGGAATGGTAATATTGGAAGCGGGTCTGTACGTTGATGCATCTATTACTGCACGGAAAAAAATAATGTCGTTACAATTACTATAGGGACACGGTTTAAATACTGTGAGAAGTAAAACCACATAAATGGTGAAATTTACCGCATGAAATGGGAAATGTAACCTTGCAAATAGGTATTGTATCCACGGAACTGCACCTGAAAGGTGCAGAAGTGAGTTGTTCACCATTTGGAATGGTAATATTGGAAGCGGGTCTGTACGTTGATGCATTTATTACTGCAAGGAAAAAAATAATGTCGTTACAATTACTATAGGGACATGGTTTAAATACTGTGAGAAGTAAAACCACATAAATGGTTAAATTTACCATATGGAATGGGAAATGTAACCTTGCGAATAGATACTGTATCCACGGCACTGCACCTGAAAGGTGCGGGAGTGAGTTCACCATTTGGAATGGTAATATTAACTACACGAAGAGGTTACAATACGCACAGGAAAATGGAAGATTTAACTGGGAGCTGTAACCACATATTATAGGAAGATTATACCCGTTGCAAGGTTATTCTAAACTTACCTATGTAATTGCAGAAACAATGGTTTGGCCCCGTTACTTTCGACAGCGCCGCCAGGTGGCAAAACTTCTCGCAGGCGATGCAGACTGCTCGTGTGCATGTAAGACCCGTTACTATCACTTACATTTACGATATAATGACTTTACCCCTTCCCAAAGAAGAGAGAAAAGAGAAGTGATCGTCGAGAAATCACATTCTTGAGCATCAACTGATAATTTACTCCTTGAGGTAGAAATGTATGAGAGAACTGGCAGAAACATAAGTATAGCGTTCGTAATCATAATAATTGAATTTCTTACCGCGACGGTAAATGTTTACATGGATATTCCCAACTATGCCCAATGTTGGAACAACTCGTTCCTTGTAGTTCCATTGACTAAATCGTGAAGTAACCCTTCCTATGTTCATTTTACTATGTTACACTGGGTAATGCAACCTCCTGCCAAGTTTGTCCCGTATGTTGCCTTGCAATAGGATTAGGATTACCACAATTGTGCTCTTCCTACCCATCCTTTTTTTTTCCGCGTGGTAAATGTTCTAATAAACATTTTCTTTTACCAAGAATTAATTAATTATTTATGGATTTTTCAATATTAAATTGATTTGGGGTCAGGACACTTGACAGAGTTTCGAAATACATTAAAATGCATGCGCGAACGGCACCGAATATTTAACGCCAAAGTTCGGTACTTCAATTTGATCAAGAAACTCGTATAATATACTCGACGGTAAACCAATACATCGTGAGAATATGCCAAACTTATTGGCGAATGGACGTTGATCGATATAAAAAGGAATTATGAAGTGGATAGAACATTCGTGTCGGGAAAATAAAGGTGTTCTTGCCTTACTTCCGAAATCAATGCTACTTGAAAAGAAAAAAATCTTCTTGAGGGGAAGTTTTACAATAATTTTCTACCCTATATTTAATTGGGCATTGAATGTCGATACCATTATTCGCCCTAGTGATTCTAACAAAAATGCTTGGAATGTCTAGATATACCGTAAACATTTTCAAACCTTATTTATATGATGTAACTGGATCTTAGTACAATATTATTATTGAGTGCTCCTAGAAAAAAAAGAACAAGGATTGTATCACTAACCTTAGAAACTTGAATTCTTCATTTTTTTACTTTTTCAAATAATTTCACCCATTGATTTGTCCTGTTAGAAATATGTGGTATAGAATGCCGCGTGGAACATTGAGGTTCCTCGTTGCACTTCAGTTTGTAACAATAATATCTGCACCGACACGACGGCCTAACAAGGATTGTATCACTAACCTTAGAAACTTGAATTCTTCATTTTTTGACTTTTTCAAATAATTTCACCCATTGATTTGTCCTGTTAGAAATATGTGGTATAGAATGCCGCGTGGAACATTGAGGTTCCTCGTTGCACTTCAGTTTGTAACAATAATATCTGTACCGACACGACGGTCTAACAAGTCACGCGCTTACATCGTAATTACACCGTTGATCGGATTACTGGTACGTGGCAACAACCGTGATTTCCCATTACATAAAACTACTTAGGAATACGATAGGAACAGTCTGAGATATTACAATGTCTAGCAAGAGTACCGGAGTGTTAACACTTTGATGATGTAAAAGAAGTTTCGTGATCAGTCTTTCTTACGTCGTTAAATTTCATCGAAGGTAACTTTCCTTGTACTAAAAGACAGTTTAGACCCTTACAGAAATTGAATTTCTTCTCTAACAAAACCGTGAATAGAAAATTAGTTATTTTCTAAGATCCAACCTTCAAGAAGATCATTACTTATTGAGTATCCAACCCCTACCTGTCGCTATGAAGTAGCTAACTACTTTTGATAGCCAACTATTAAAACGAAGAATTTATCCTTTGGTCAAATATAATATTTTAGCCAGTATAGCATGCATTTCTTCATTACATTTTATTAACATCGGGTATCTCGTTCCCAGCCGACGCGACCATTTTCCGATACGAAAATTTCTCGCACTTTTTCTGGCCACTTTTTTGCATATCTAGTCTTGCGTTTATTTACATATTTAGCTTGAGTACCACTTTTTTTTTTCGCTTGGCATTTATGCGACGATATAACAGTCTGGTGAACATCCGCTCGGAGACGACGCTGCCGAAGGAGCGAAGAACTCGTCGAACACCCTTTATCAACTTGGCGGGTATTTTTCTACGTCCTTACGGCCGGCTTATTCAACCTATATTTTGAAGTACTTGACATCCACAAAAGCCGCTTGCATTTTTCCCTTATTTCTCCCTTTTCGCTACGTAATGTTATTTCCTGCCCCCACCGTGTTCCCAGCTGTTGGCAGAACTCGACCTAATTTTCATTTTGTTTTTTAAGCTCGACCGCACGTAGCACGCATGTATTCTGACTGTCCTTTGTTTTGGGTTGTTTGTTGCAACGTAGGTCACGTCGGATGTCCCAGGATGTGACGCACTCGAGGTCTACGGAGAATCTGGGCCCGCCGTACTTCAGGTTTGTACGTAAGCGCACAGTGAATCGCGGACTCGATAAGGGACGATAAGGGACGATAAGGGATGCTCCGCTCGAACCGCTCGCTCGTTCGATTATCGATGCAGATTACGGCGCCTGCACGGAATGTAAAAGTATCGGGACCGTTTAGCATACAAATTCCCGATTAATATTCAAGCTATTGACCCGGTATTACCCGTTCTTTACCTAAGGTCCAAAACAGACGCCTCTCGTATCTTCATTTTACCTCCCCGACAGCTAGTTGTAAAAAACCGTCCATTTTATTTTTATTTTTTTCCCCCCGGAATTAATTTAACCGTATTCCCGCGAAACGTCGTCTCCGCCTCTCTCTCCACCCTCTGAATAAATGAAAATTAATGGTAGCAAAACTCTCCCCCTTTCCGCGAGCGCTAAATGGGCCGACGTGGCTGCACGTTACCTTTCATGGTGTTTTCAAAGGAATTACGGACGCGTTTACGCTTCGCAATATCCGACCGAGAATCCGGGGAATTTTTAATATAACGAGTATGCGATAACACCGCGCCGTTTCGAGCGTCGCCCCTCTCGTCGTCCGTTGCGTAGCCATTTTCCATGTGTCTTTTACCTTCCACGCATGTTGGGCGTTGCATGGATTTGCATGTTACCTATTACCCTGGTTTGAGTCCTTTTGCGATCCAAACGGACGCTACCTTTGGATGGGTCGCAAAGATGTATCCACGGTTCACACGGTACGTTCACGACTGTTTGCGCGAACGTCCTTTTCGACGTGCTGCAAGCTTCGGAGCGCGCCTCGTCTCGCTTCGGCCCTCAAACGGGCATTTAATGGGCAATTAGCGGGAATTAACCGTAATTTAAATTGAAATAAACCTTGGGTGTGTACGAAAGAAAAATGCTGACTGAATCGGATCTGGTCTTTTTCGCAGGAGCAAAAGTCGCAGCGTCGACCATGGTTTCTCGGCGCCGTTCGACTTGGATCCCATTCGCAGCAAGGTCGAGGGCCGTTTCGAGTCCGTCGATAAACTCTCGAAAGGTGAGTGTCACTTGTTCTACAGCGGTCTCCGTGCGGACATTCTTTCGCCATCGATCGCTAACCTCCGCGAAGTGACGTGAAAACTTTTACTCCTTCATACCGGCGCGAGTTTTTCCGCTCTGGGCCCAAGCTCGAGAATGCTCAGATTAAGGTGATGTGAAAGTGGCATGGAAGAGGTTTGGTTTATCAAACTTTTCTCCCAACTCGGTTTACCGAATAGCTTGAAACTTTACTACGTGAATAGGGAGACTATAAGGAAGGTCCTGAAACTCATGAAATTTCAAATCTTTTCAAATTTGTTTATAGGTAGTTTAAAAATAGTATATAAAAAATGAAATTTTGCGAGTTTCAGGACCTACCTTAGGGTCTCCATATTCACGTTTTAAAGTATGAAACGAATTGAGACACCCAATTCGTAGGAAAGTTTTATGAACGATTGAGCTTTCGGATACCACTTTCACACCCCCTTAAGGTGAAGTGAAAGTGGCGTCGAAAAGGTTTTGTTTATCAAACTTTTCTCCCAACTTGGTTTACCGAATAGTTTGAAACTTTACAACGTGAATAAAGAGGCTATAAGGAAGGTCCTTAAACTCATGAAATTTCAATTCTTTTCAAATTTGATTATAGGTATGTTAAAAATAGTTGAAAAAAATGAAATATCGCGAGTTTCAGGACCTATCTTAGGGTCTCCATATTCACGTTTTAAAGTATGAAACGATTTGAGACACCCAGTTCGTAGAAAAGTTTTATGAACGACTGAGCTTTCGGATACTCCGAACTACTACTTGTTTTTTTTTTTCTCAAAGGGATGTTTCTATCCGATCACGTCGGTAACGACGAAATCTTTTAAATGAAATTATCCAAGGTTGCATCGTCGCAGTTTTAATAAAATTAGAAAAACCTGTCGTAACCCTGACTTGTATATGTGATTGCCGCGCGTAAATAAATCATACCGAGATTATATAAACATGTATTTCTGACACGTTATAATAAATCGAACTCTCGGCAAAACAAACCGTACCATATTTCATCGGATATCGGTAACCGTCCCATATTTCCGGCAACATTGACAAGGCCATCGGTTCCTCGTTGCTTTAAAAGGAGCGATTGGCTTAAGGTGAAGTGAAACACGTCGAGGAACTTGATCGACGTCGATAGAGAAGATTTTTCTAAATGTCTACGTTGCCGACGTTCGTTTTTATATCGACAGCTGGGTCCAATTATATTGGGTATAGTACCAAATGGCATATTCCACCTGTCGTTTTCGTACAATAATTATAAAGAAATCAAAGTAAAACTCCAGAAATCCTCTGGATTCATGCCTTCTGGGGCCCCAATTGACAGCGGAGGGTCCCCCAGCGCCATCTGTGATTTCCAGGTCAATTAAATTTTCACTCCGAGACGTCGTATTACCATCGTTTTGGCATAGAAGCGCATACAACACTTTTTTTGCCTTTATCCCGTTCAAATGCGAGTTTATCGATTACCAGAGTGTTCTAAATTGTCATAAAATTGTCCTGACCCTTTCGATTCTCATATCAGAGCCTTCGATAATTGTATATTGATCGAAATATCAGAGCTCGACGCCATTTTGGTTCTGGTCTGGGCTGTTTAAAAATTTTGTTAAAAAATCCAAATTTTGAATGTATCAGGACAATTCTTAGATGATCAGAAGTGACGTGTCAAAGTTTTGGACAGTTTGGTCTAATACCCTTAAAAAAAAGTGTTGTATTCGAATCGACTGATTTGAAGGGTGTTTCACTTCACCTTAAGCGCCCTCGGGCCGATCGATCGATCTCCTTCTCCCCAGCTTCGTCTAGGCGAAGGTCTCGACGACTCACTTAATGGCCAGCAACCTTAGGCCGTAGCATCGCATTGACTTACTTACCCGAAGTGGAGCAAATTCCGTACTAGCTTGAGTCACGATCTGCACTTCGAATTTCCCCGACGAGATCTCGGGACCGATCTCTGGCTATTATCGATCTCGGAGAGGGCGAACGAGCGACCGGAAGTGGAGCGAAGCATCGGTGCGGAAACCTTTTGGCGAGATCGTGCTTTTCTCGACTCTGCTTATAAGCTGGATATTAACAGATTCGCGATCGGCAAATTTTTTTCTCTTTCAAATACGGAAACGAGCGGTCCGGAACATTCGGGTTTTTCCAGTCCGTCATGGGCCTCCGGGCCCCCTTGGTAGTGGGGGTGCTGGAGGCGGATGGGTTTAAGGTGAAGTGAAACCCCCCTCAAATCAGTTGATTCGAATACAACACTTTTTTTTAAGGGTATTAGACCTAACTGTCCGAAACTTTGCCACATCACTCCTGATCATCTAAGAATTGTCCGGACACATTCAAAATTTGGATTATTGGAAAACATTTTTTAACTAGCCCACACCAGAACCAAAATTTGAATCGTTGTTTGGGTTGGTTTGCCATTGTTACGACTCCACTGAAAGCGTGATTAGAGGTATATACGCGATGAACTTTTGCGATCCGCACTCTTCGTGTACGGTCAATGTGCACGTTTCTGTTCTCGGTGAGCAATTCGCGATTTCATCGCGTGCAACGATGTCGAACCGATTCGGGCATTTGAATCGTTGTTCAGGTTGGTTTGCCATTGTTACGACTCCAGTGAAAGCGTGATTATAGGTGTATAACGCGATGAACTTTTGCGATCCGTACTCTTCGAGTACGGTCAATGTGCACGTTTGCGCCCTCGATGAGCAATTCGCGATTTCATCGGGTGCAACGATATCGAACCGATTCAGGCATTTGAATCGTTGTTCGGGTTGGTTCGCCATTGTTACGACTCCAGTGAAAGCGTGATTAGAGGTATATACGCGATGAACTTTTGCGATCCGTATTCTTCGAGTACGGTCAATATGCACGTTTGCGCCCTCGATGAGCAATTCGTGATTTCATCGGGTGCAACGATATCGAATCTATTTCAGGCATTTGAATCGTTGTTCGGGTTGATTCGCCATTGTTACGACTCCACTGAAAGCGTGATTAGAGGTGTATAACGCGATGAACTTTTGCGATCCGTACTCTTCGAGTACCGTCAATATGCACGTTTGCGTCCTCGATGAGCAATTCGCGATTTCATCGGGTGCAACGATATCGAATCTATTTCAGGCATTTGAATCGTTGTTCGGGTTGGTTCGCCATTGTTACGACTCCAGTGACAGCGTGATTATAGGTGTATATACGCGATGAACTTTTGCGATCCGTACTCTTCGAATACCGTCAATATGCACGTTTGCGCCCTCGATGAGCAATTCGCGATTTCATCGGGTGCAGCGATATCAAACCAATTCGGGCATTTGAATTGTTGTTCGGGTTGGTTCGCCATTGTTACGACTCCAGTGACAGCGTGATTATAGGCGTATATACGCGATGAACTTTTGCAACCGTACTCTTCGAGTACGGTCAATGTGCGCGTTTGCGTCCTCGATGAGCAATTCGCAATTTCATCGGGTGCAACGATATCGAATCTATTTCAGGCATTTGAATCGTTGTTCAGGTTAGTTCGCCATTGTTACGACTCCCGTGAAAGCGTGATTATAGGTATATAACGTGATATCCCGATTGCCTTCGGCATATATCCGTTGCATCGATATTAACCCTAAACCTCGTGTATCGTCTTTTCGACTCTCTAACTCATGACTGGAGTAGACATCCAATCTGCTTGTTTCTCGTTGACAAAATGTTTCCTATCAGTAGTAAAGAGGAATGTTGGGTGAATCTCTTAACTTTTTAATATTGAAGCGAATGGTCAGTAGAAAATTCAATTTAATTCCGGTTAGTTGAAACCCCATTTAAAGACCGATTAACAAGGAAAATCGTCATCTTAAAAACGAAGTTTTAAAACCTACTAGGGTGGATTTATACCTCAATTATGAGTTCCTGAATTAAATGTTTCTAAGATATAAACGGTGCGTGTGACGTGGTTCATGACGCGATGTCAATCCGCAAAGAAAAAATGTTGTCCATTGTAGAAAATCGTTTGATTGATTGCATTTGGCTCATTTCAGAAAACATTTTGGTTGAGGGAACTGAATTTTACTGTATTGGACCAAACTCGTTTGCTTCGATCAACAATCATCAACAATTTCACGTGATCTCCCACGATACTTGACGTAATCAATTACAAGTTATTAACCAAAAAATTTTGTCATATAAGCCAAATGTTTTGTTGTCCTTATACTAACCGTATTCAATGATTAACTCAACAAAAATTCTATCGATTCAATCAAATATGTTTCCGCGCGGGTAGATTAGTTTCAATTACTGTAAAAAAGGAATGCAATATACATGAACTAAGGGACATGTTTACAGCAAGACCGTTATCGTTCAAACGTCGTTAAGGTGAAGTGAAACACGTCGAGGAACTTGATCGACGTCGATAAAGAAGATTTTTCTAAATGCCTACGTTCGTTTCTATATCGACAGCTGTATCGAATTATATTGGGTATTGTACCAAATGACATACTCCACCTGTCGTTTTCGTACATTAATTATAAAGAAATCGAAGTAAAACTCCAGAAATCCTCTGGATTCGTGCTTTCTGGGGCCCTAATTGACTGCAGAAGGACCCCCTGCGCCATCTGTGATTTCCAGGTCAATTAAATTTTCACTCCGAGACCTTGTATTCCCATCGTTTTGGCATAGAAGCGCATAAAACACTATTTTTGCCTTTATCCCGTTCAAATGTGAGTTTATCGATTACCAGAGTGTTCTAAATTGTTGTAAAATTGTCCTAACCCTTTCGTTTCTTATATCAGAGCCTTCGATAATTGTATATTGATCGAAATATGAGAGCTCGATGCCATTTTGGTTCTGGTCTGGGCTAAGTTAAAAAATTTTTTCCAAAAATCCAAACTTTGAATGTGTCAGGACAATTCTTAGATGATCAGGAGTGACGTGTCAAAGTTTCGGACAGTTTGGTCTAATACCCTTAAAAAAAAAGTGTTGTATTCGAATGAACTGATTTGAAGGGTGTTTCACTTCACCTTAACGCGATGGGTTATAACATACAGAATCTATTTCTTCGCGTTCAGGTATGTTAGGTAACAAGCAATAATTTTATCGTTATCGAAACGTATAATAGATCTATCTAGACTCAATCACTGTGATTTTATAATCCGATATTGGATTAAAACTCGAGAGTTCCGCTTAATCGCAAGTAATCCCAAGTACTGTCATCGAGTATGGTTGCGAACGAAATTGTTATCAGCAGGGATATCTGTAAAACTGATCAGAATCGTAATGGAAAACAATACAATAATAACAAATATAAAGAAATTCTAAACATAAAATACTAATGGAAGAGCTAGGCAAGTTGCGCAAACTGAAAATGACCAAATAGCACAAAGACCGAACTCACGGGAGACATGACGATTCGCGCGATGAGTATTAGATGCGCAATAGAAACATAATTAATAGTTTACACAAATACGAACCTCTAGTACTGCTGTGTAATGCAATATTTTTTTCGGTATAGTTGGAATAACCGGTGTTTTACTGTGGTATGTTAGTTCGCGAGGAACGGCTAGATGAAAATCTGGATGCGAAGTGTGATAACGCAAACAATGTTTATTAAATAAGAATGGGTCGTAACAATTACTGGTGACCACTTAAGCTACTTTCTGATCGCGACAGGTAGGAACGCGTGCAATTTCCCTCGGACGGGGTCGGTCGGAATGTTATTTGAATGGTGGAGACGTTGTGTCTCGCTGTAGAGATGAAAATCTCTTCCGAATCGCGGACGCGAACGGTCGCACGGGAGATAGACAACGCGGTAAGACCGGGACGATGCGAGTCGCGCGGTGGTTCACAAGGAAACATTCCCAAGTGTCCGCCCCCGGTCTTATTGATTTCCATATATGTCGAAGAACACAAAAATCTAAGAGACACGTGTTTTTTTATATCTGCAATGGTCCACATTTAAGGGGTGAAACAACCCCCCAAAGTTTGGCGAAAATTCAGTTTTTATAACAATTTTCGTAGAAGCAGTGGAGGTATTTCGACGAAAATTGGTATAAACGTATTCCGTACAAGGACGGTGAAAACACAATATTGTCCAGCAATGCTACACCCCCCCAAGGGGGTGAACTACCCTTCAGGCGACATTTTTTTGTAATATCTAATAAACAAGCACACCTACTTAAGTTCCACTTACGCGATGTGATTGCTAACAAAAAATGAAGAATCCGTGTTTTTTGCTTTTTACCAATAAACATTAACACATCGGTTGTAAACAATGAATGTAGGTGGTATACGGGTATATTCCGAGTAGCTTTATTGGGTTATATCGTGACCAATTTTACCTTTTCACCAAGGAGATTGTATTACTATTTGGAAACGGGTGATGACTGCGTCATCGGATCTGTTGCAAAACTATTTTAGTCTCTTAAACTTTTTTTTAAATTTATTTATAAATAATTGCATGCTATGAAAACCAAGGGCATTTTGAGGAATAAGCACGTTCACAAGATTTATGTACAATGAATTGATCACGATATAAATCCAATATAGCTAGTCGAAATATACTCGTATACCATCTACATTCATTGTTTACAACCGATGTATAAATGTTTATTGGCAAAAAGCAAAAAACACGTATTTCTTCATTTTTTGTGAGTAATCACATCGCGTAAGTGGGACTTAAGTAGAATTGCTTGTTTAATAGATATTATAAAAAAATGTCGCCTGAAGGGTAGTTCACCTCCTTGGGGGGGTGTAGCATTGCTGGACAATATTTTGTTTTCACCGTCCTTGTACGGAATACGTTTATACCAATTTTCGTCGAAATCCCTCCACTGCTTCTACGAAAATTGTTATAAAAACTGAATTTTCGCCAAACTTTGGGGGGTTGTTTCACCCCTTAAATGTGGACCATTGCAGATATAAAAAAAAACACGTGTCTCTTAGATTTTTGTGTTCTTCGACATATATGAAAATCAATAAAATCGGGGGCGGACACGTGGGAATGTTTCCTTGTCAGCTGAATCTATCGGAGAGGAATTTTATCTGACTGTGCCTACAGAGTTTCGAAATTCGGAGGATGTCGTCTAGGGCTGAGTTTTTTGCCAAGCGTTCGCTGATAGGCATAGCGAAATTAAGTGGGATTTATAATCGAAGGCGATTGTTTAATAGGGACTGAGAAAGGGAAAAGTTAATGTTGTTTAAGGAGGCTTAGGTGGGGAATAAACAGATGGGCTATAGGACTAGAAGTAAACAAATCATGGGCTAAAGGACCGCAGTAGTAGATAAGAGAGCGAAGCGCTAGAGTTTCCATTTATACATCAATTTAAGTTATGAGCATACGTTACCGAATTGATGGTGCAAGATGACATGGAGAGACACGAGGAAACATAAACAGAATTTGAAATACGGAAGAAATAGAACACCCAGGTCGTTTGCAGAGAGTATTCTAACTCAAATTTGACGTATTGGCTTGAAAACCACACGTGACATGATAATTGCTATCTGAAATAAAGGAATTCGTTCTTGGTTGATCCCTTGTTCATTCGGCTCGAACAACCGGTGAACGAAACGTCAGAAGAATACGCGGAATTTTCCCAAATGACTATCTCTGAATATGGTGCAGGTTGCACGAGGTCAGCTTCCGTACTCTCAAGCCTCGTCCAAGAACATTCATCCGAAATGGTCCACCGTGATTCCGAAATCGAGCGGAACGACGAGATTGAGAATCTATCGGCCCCGATTAGAATCGCGGAGAAAATATACCGGGCCGTCCGTGACGGCACGTTGAACCGACTTTTGCGATCCTTTCCCTCCGCGGCATACTCTCGACCATTCGTCGAACGATCGTAAAGCGAGTTCCCCTTTGCCGCGTTCGGAGCCTCGTCAGCTGTAAGACTGCGGATCGGGACTTTCCGCGAGAAATCTACGATTTCACGCTTGAGATTCCACCGACTTGCGGAATATCCTCCAACGGGATTCGGGCAAGAAACGCGACGATACTTTATTCAATTTAAGGTGAAGTGAAACCCCCTTCAAATCAGTCAATTCGAATACAATTTTGTTTAAGGATATTAGACCAAGCTGTCCGAAACTGACACATCACTCCTGATCACCTAAGAATTGTCCTGACACGTTCAAAATTTGGTTTTTTTAACCAAATTTTTTAACAGCCCAGACCAGAACCAAAATGGCGTCGAGCTCTGATATTTCGATCAATATACAATTATCGAAGGCTCTGATATGAGAATCGAAAGGGTCAGGACAATTTTACGACAATTTAGAACACTCTGGTAATTGATAAACTCGCATTTGAACGGGATAAAGGTAAAAAAAGTGTTGTATGCGCTTCTTTGCTAAAACGATGGGAATACGAGGTCTCGGAGTGAAAATTAAATTGACCTGGAAATCACAGATGGCGCAGGGGGTCCCTCTGCAGTCAATTAGGGCCCCAGAAAGCACGAATCCAGAGGATTTCTGGAGTTTTATTTCGATTTCTTTATAATTATTGTACGAAAACGACAGGTGGAGTATGCCATTTTGTACAATACCCAATATAATTCGACCCAGCTGTCGATATAAAAACGAACGTCGGCAACGTAGGCATTTAGAAAAATCTTTGTCGACGCCGATCAAGTTCCTCGACGTGTTTCACTTCACCTTAAAGCCTATGAGGGAGTGAAAAACGGTGCCCTAGACCAGAAGATCCCCTTAAGTGACCTGGGTGTTTCCGAAGTGGGTGACCTCTCCTTCTTCGGCATCGCACGTGTAACGAACGCTCGGGAGGCCTTAGCAAACGACACCGTGGCATTTACGGAGGCGGCCGGTAGAAATTTATCCGATTACGCGATCGTGACGAGAAACGACGATCGCTCCTGCCGCCTGCGAAAAACTGCCGGCACGATAAACTCGCTCCGTTTTGCGGTTAAGCTCCTTTCTCGTCCTACATTTCTGCGTGCGTCGAACGGTTCCGTTAATAATTCTCTCCTTTGAAGGTCCTCTGGATTTACATCCTTTGAAGTTGCGGCCCCGACACGGTGTTGCGGCTTCGAGTCGCGTCCTTCGAAGCGCGCGCTTTGTACGAAGTACTCGGCTAAGTGGCTTCGTTATCGTCCCTTTTTTACTTTTTAGTTTTCCAACGAAACTTTTTCCCTGCAACCCCGAGCGCGATTTGCTTTGCGGTGGGTCCACGCGGAAACTAGATCCCGAAAGATATTTGAGTCTATGCGCTGACCTATGGCGAAAGAAAAGAAAACGATGGTGGGTATTGTAGGAGGTATTTAACCACTTGCGCTATAAAGACGTGCCACGCACGTCGAAATGCTTTTGTTCCAAAACTGCCAGCGACATGTATACCACGTCGTTAGGCATTTGTCGCAGAAACAAAATCGACGTGTTCGGCACGTTGGCTAACAGTTGGATCGTTCATTATTCGAGCTACAGTTCCAGAGTGCACGACATCGCGTAGCGTCATCGATATCTTGGAAATATTTCAGAATCGATAGGGCATGTTGTACGGATGTTACACCGCATGTTATATTGTAGAGCACGGCACGGCAACCGAAAATTAAATCGTAGCGCAAGTGGTTAAAATACATGTGTCTACTGTAGGAGGTGAAATCACCGAAGGCGAATCTACCATTGACAAGTCTATATTTTGTAGATTTACAGAAATACTAATTGACTTATGGTTCAAAACCAGATGTATAACCGTTCAAAGGGACGTATGTAAAATGGATCCAAGTGCTCCGTTCTACGATCCTTGACCAAGTGCCGTTCCGTCCACTGTTCGTAGGGACAGTCTTGGTCTAGCCGTATCAATTGATTAGGCAATGATCATATCTTCTAAACAATGCTCGCGTTTCCTCGCCCATGATTCTTGGAATAGGCCCGCCCATGGACCACCGATCATTTTGCCTTTGTCTCTTCAAAATATTTCCTTCACTATTGACAATTACCCTATATTTCGTAAATCTCGCAGCCTGGGATGATGGCTTATTAAAAGACAAATATGCCGGTATGTGTAGGAGGTGAATTTACCGAAGGCGAATCTACTATTGACAAGTCTATATTTTCCGTAGATTCAAAGGTATAGTTATTTGACTTATTGTTAAAGAAGACGTATATAGAATGGATTCAAGCGTTCCGTTCTGCGATCCTCGACCATGTGCCGTTCCGTCCACTGTTCGGAAGGACCGTCTTGGTCTAGCCGTATCAATTGTTTAGGCCATGCTCATATCTTCTAAACATGCTCGCCTTTCCTCGCCCATGATTCTGGGAATAGGTCCGCCCATGGACCTCCGATCATTTTGCCTTGCCTCTTTGTAATATTTCCTTCATATGCCTAAGAACTAGAGTATTCCGAATAGGAGCCAACTGCTCGATTCCGTGGTCCAAGATCGAGGGTCCTTTCTGTCCCCTGTTCCTAGGGACAGTCTTGGTTTAGCCGTATCAGTTATTTAGGCCATGCTCACGTCTTCTCGCGCGTGATCCCTGGAATAGGGCCGCTCATGGACCTCCGATCATTTTGCCTTTGTCCCTTTGTGAATTTTTCCTTCATATGCCTAAAAACTAGAGTATTCCGAATAGGAGCCAACAGCTCGATTCCGTCGTCCAAGATCGAGGGTCCTTTCTGTCCCCTGTTCCTAGGGACAGTCTTGGTTTAGCCGTATCAGTTGTTTAGGCCATGCTCACGTCTTCTCGCGCGTAATCCCTGTAATAGGGCCGCTCATGGACCTCCGATCATTTTGCCTTTGTCCCTTTGTAAATTTTTCCTTCATATGCCTAAAAACTAGAGTATTCCGAATAGGAGCCAACTGCTCGATTCCGTCGTCCAAGACCGAGGGTCCTTTCTGTCCCCTGTTCCTAGGGACAGTCTTGGTTTAGCCGTATCAGTTGTTTAGGCAATGCTCACATCTTTTAAACAATGCTCACGTCTTCTCGCGCGTGATCCCTGGAATAGGGCCGCTCATGGACCTCCGATCATTTTGCCTTTGTCCCTTTGTGAATTTTTCCTTCGGTATAAATCGCGGTGTGGACGTTTCCGACAACGGGAGGATAAGAAAACGAATTCGTGAAAGGTTCTCAATAATTCTCCTCCGCGGTACGAAGAGGCAGGTCGATAACGATATTGCAGCATGAGGAGGTTATGCGCGAGCGGAATACCGTTATCGAATAATCGTGTTTCCTCCGGACCAAATTGCTCTATAAATCTGATTTCTCGTGCCGAATTTATGGAGCAATGCCATACTTGTCCGCCGACTCATCGGTAAGGCTATGCAGAGGGGCTCTGTGTTAAATGCCAAAACTGTTTTTGCGATTACGCTTTCACAAACTCTGGATTTAATAGATAAATTCTTACTTTGATTACGAAGATACCTGGAATCCTCCTGGAGATGGAACGTTCTTCTCAAGTCTAAAAGAGACTTATGGCAACGTTTAACCTCATTGGGCCTGGATCCAAGCTTCAGTTTCTCCATAAATATGTTGTCTCGTGAGAACCTGTAAATACGAATAGGTGAATCAAATTTTAATTCACTTAATTTCTTTCATAACATCCCCGCAACGCAATATGTTTTATTATGTCGAGATATAATGGTACTTTGTTCCCGCAGGATCGACTTAAAAATTGACTTTTTGAGTTGACCTGCAAACGAATGTCGTCGAAACACCTCCTCCATGAAACATTCTTATCGACATGCGAAACAATTTGAAGACAAAGTTCTCGAAATTTCCAATATCGTTTCGTTAATGAGACGTTTTTCTTGCCAATGTTTTGTTTGCATTAACTTATTTGAAATCTGAAATTTTTTCTGTGGGTATTTATTAGTGTCTTATTCAGGATTTACATAATAGTACAGAACGTATGTAAGGGTTTTTTTTTTGTGTGTAAGAAAGAGTCCTTACTCGAATCTTGCTGAGATCGCGTATGTTTGTTAATCGTTAGTTAACGATCGATAACAAAACGTTTAAATGAATCAATAACGTAACTATTATGCCGTGCATACTTGCACCATATGTACTGATAATTCATCGAAGCGATGACGTGACGATAAATATTTAATTCCAATTACGATCTGGGGGCACGAACGAAACACGCACATCACCGTGAAGTCGCCAAGTTGTAAATTCTTCGCAAAACTCACCGCGAACATTAACGTTGAGTATCTTGTTACGAAATTTGCCATTTATAAACTGATATGCTTTGCATCAATCGTATATTCATCGTAACTTCCGTTCTCCTGACAACAATAATTATCTGAAGCAGAAACCATGTTTAGAACTGTTTAGAACTGTATACACTTGAATTTAAATAAAAAAATATATAATCGCGTATATAACCTCTTATAACCGATTGCTGTTGTTGATCACATCAATAAATTATAAAAAGTATTAAAATAATTCACATATCAGGTGAGCGAGGACAATGTCGAGGAAGCGCCAAGAGAATTAGGAATATTCAAATAAGGTTCTCAAACTGGCTCTTTTGACAGTCGTAGATCTGTATTCCGTGTTTCGTAGTGTCAATAATTAAGATAGTTGACATTCCGTAAATAGTACAATGCTTATTAATTCGTCTATTACGAAACCATGGTAATGAAATACTTGCTTTAATAAACATTACTTAGTACATACAGCTCTTTTGACAGTCATAGATCTGTATTCCGTGTTTCGTAGTGTCAATAATTAAGATAGTTGACATTCCGTAAATAGTACAATGCTGATTAATTGGTCTATTACGAAACCATGGTAATAAAATACTTGCTTTAATAAACATTACTTCGTACATACAGCTCTTTTGACAGTCGTAGATCTGTATTCCGTGTTTCGTAGTGTCAATAATTAAGATAGTTGACACTCTGTAAATAGTACAATCCTTTTTAATTGGTCTATTACGAAACCATGGTAATGAAATACTTGCTTTAATAAACATTACTTCGTACATACAGCTCTTTTGACAGTCGTAGATCTGTATTCCGTGTTTCGTAGTGTCATTAATTAAGATAGTTGACATTCTGTAAATAGTACAATGCTTATTAATTGGTCTATTACGAAACCATGGTAATGAAATACTTGCTTTAATAAACATTACTTCGTACATACAGCTCTTTTGACAGTCGTAGATCTGTATTCCGTGTTTCGTAGTGTCATTAATTAAGATAGTTGACATTCTGTAAATAGTACGATGCTTATTAATTGGTCTATTACGAAACCATGGTAATGAAATACTTGCTTTAATAAACATTACATAGTACATACAGCTCTTTTGACAGTCGTAGATCTGTGTTCCGTGTTTCGTGGTGTCAATAATTAAGATAGTTGACATTCTGTAAATAGTACGATGCTTATTAATTGGTCTATTACGAAACCATGGTAATGAAATACTTACTTTAATAAACATTACTTAGTACATTCTCCTAGAAAGTTAAAATTCCTTAAGAGTTTCCTCGCGGGAATAAGAACCTTACGACAAAGTAAACTTTGTCATTTGCGTGAAAAAGTACTTCACTCACCAACTTCAACACGTACCAACTAAATGAGAACGTGTGCAACTTGAAGCAGTCAATCTCCATGCCTCTGCTCGACTACTGTAACTTAATTAAAACTAATTGCATTAATTAAATCAACAATTTTTAATTCATTCAAGCAGATTGGATTTTCATGGAAATGTTAATGCATCTTTTCAATTTGTTTAAGGTAAAAGACATTAAAATTGGCACACATTGCAAAAATGACATAGTTTTTAATCCCTTCGCTGCGCTTCGCAAATACGCATATTCCTTCCAGGAGCGACCCTAATTTTATTGTAGTGGCTGTTTACCAAATATTTATTTCAACTTTTGTTATTGTACCTAGAGAGTAATGGTAAAAAATGAGTGGTCACGTGTCTATGCGCCGAAAGGCGTTCTCTGTAAAGTGGTAGCGACTTTCAAAGTCGCCGATCGATACTTTCCGCGGGGAAAGGGTTAAGGTGAAGTGAAACCCCCTTCAAATCAGTCGATTCGAATACAACACTTTTTTTTTAAGGGTATTAGACCAAACTGTCCGAAACTTTGACACATTACTTCTGATCATCTAAGAATTGTCCTGACACATTCAAAATTTGGATTTTTTAACAAAATTTCTGAACTCAGCCAAGATCAGAACCAAAATGGCGTCGAGCTCTCATATTTCGATCAATATACAATTATCGAAGGCTCTGATATGAGAATCGAAAGGGTCAGGACAATTTTACGACAATTTAGAACACTCTGGTAATCGATAAACTCGCATTTGAACGGGATAAAGGCAAAAAAAGTGTTGTATGCGCTTCTATGCTAAAACGATGGTAATACGAGGTCTCGGAGTGAAAATTTAATTGACCTGGAAATCACAGATGGCGCAGGGGGTCCCTCTGCAGTCAATTAGGGCCCCAGAAAGCATGAATCCAGAGGATTTCTGGAGTTTTACTTCGATTTCTTTATAATTATTGTACGAAAACGACAGGTGGAGTATGCCATTTGGTACAATACCCAATGTAATTCGACTCAGCTGTCAATATAAAAACGAACGTCGGCAACGTAGGCATTTAGAAAAATCTTCTTTATGGACGTCGATCAAGTTCCTCGCCGTGTTTCACTTCACCTTAACCCTTTGCGGACGAATGTCGCCAAATAGTCGCCCGAAAGCCTTTATAATGGAAAAGTCTCGTCCGCAAAGGGTTAAGTGTTAAAAATACGTGTAATATCGGTAACAGGTAGTTACATCGATCTAAGTCAAACCGCTAAATTAGGCTTAGCAACCCCGTTATCGAAATCGATTGCTATCGGTATAATCACTAAAGTAAAATAGCGCGGTCCATATAATTACCTCTCTTTACGTAATTCTAATATTCCCCATTTTCCATCGTACGTTTTTCCGTACATATTTTATACTTTTAATGGGCATAATTCTCCGGTTGACTTGATTCATATATATCGTTAACTCGGTTTTACCGATCCTGCCCAAAATTAACATTTTTAAGCATCCACTCGTGCTGCACATTCTTGCTCTTGGTTAAAACACAATTGTGTTTTAAGCATCTTTGTTTATACTGAAAGAAAAATAAAAAGGAATTTCAATGTTCATAGTGTACTAGGTCAGGTGTTTACTTGATAGATATTACTTGTATTTCATCAAAATGCATTTCCGCCACAAAAGTGGATATTCGATCTTACGAATATCGTATATCGGAGGATCACATTTCCTCTACGTTTTGAAGGGATGCACCTGGTGACGTGCTTAGCACGGCACCTGTGACACGACCAGAGAGAGGGAGAGAGAGAAAGAAAGAAAATGGATCCTGTATTCCTGAACGATATAGTAGAAAACGCAGAAAAGGGGTGACAAGGGAATTAAAAGCTTCCTAAACGAATAGCTCATTATGTTCAGTTCATGGCAGTAGCCTATCTCGTACATATAAATTAAGGTGAAGTGAAACGCTTGTTATAATAAATTTTAAATTTTGCCTGTAACAATTTTCAAAGGATTCTCATCCTTTTTTTAATTCTCTTACTCAATACACAAGACGAGTAAATCGCCTCTAGAAATGAGAAAAAAAACGGTTCATCTTGTTCCATGTAACATACATTACCTATATTTACTCCTAAAGCTCTGACACATGCTAACACCCTCTTAAGGTGAAGTGAAACCCCCTTCAAATCAGTCGATTCGAATACACAACACTTTTTTTAAGGGTATTAGACCAAACTGTCCGAAACTTTGACACATCACTCCTGATCATCTAAGCGTTGTCCTGACACATTCAAAATTTGGANAAAATGTTGTATTCGAATCGACTGATTTGAAGGGGGTTTCACTTCACCTTAAGAGGGTGTTAGCATGAGTCAGAGCTTTAGGAGTAAATATAGGTAATGTACGTTACATGGAACAAGATGAACCGTTTTTTTTCTCATTTCTAGAGGCGATTTACTCGTCTTGTGTATTGAGTAAGAGAATTTAAAAAAGGATGAGAATCCTTTGAAAATTGTTACAGGTAAAACTTAAAATTTATTATAACAAGCGTCTCTAAGGATTGAACGGTGGATGCGGCGTGTCTCCAAGAAGTCTGTCTATCAAATGTCCCGATTCCTTGTCCCTTCTGTAGGAAAATTTTTAAAGGAGAGTCCCTTGAGTGTTAATATCGGTACAACTCAAACTTTATTATAACAAAATATGTGGATGTTCAGCGAAGGGATCAGCGTTGGATGCGACGTGTCTCCATGAGCTCCGTTTTCCGAATGCCCCGATTCCTCGTCCCTTCGAGCTCTCGTCCTCCGTCGCCTTTCAAGGGCCGGGTCATCCTGGCACTCGCGTTGTTTACATCTTCTCAAGAGATGGATGGGGTGACGTGGTCCAGAGGGAAAAGGAATGCGTCTTCACTTCAAGCTCTGGTCCTCCGTCGCTTCTCAAGGGCTAGGTCATTCTAGCTCTCGCATTGTTTAGGTTTTCTCAAGAGCTGGATGGGGTGACGTGGTCCAGAGAAAAAGGAATGCGCCTTCAATATGTAGGAGGCGAAATTACCGAGGCGAATCTACTATTAAGAAGTCTATATTTTCGTAGATTCACAGATCATTAATTGTTAAAAATTATACATGTAAGCCTCAAGGAGACGTATAAGAAATTGTTCCAAATGTTCCCTTCTATGATTCTCGACCAAGTGCCGTTTCTGTCCAGTGTTCATAGGGACCGTCTTCGTCTAGTCGTATCAGTTGTTTAGGCGTATTCTAAACAATAATCACGTATTCTCCACTGTGATTCCTGGATTAAGCCCGCGCATGGACCTCCGATCATTTTGCCTTTGTCCCTTTGAATTATTTCCTTCAAATAGTAATTAGCTTTTCGTATCTGGCTTCGTCCGGTTTCATTTTTTTATCCACTCCATAAAACTTGCTCCCTGCATCATTTCACTATTTCCTTTATTATTCAGCCATCTTTTGTAATGCCGAAATGACGTATATGAAGGAAATATTTCGAAGAGGCAAGGCAAATTATCGGAGGTCCATGGGCGGACCTATTCCCAGAGTCATGGGCGAGGAAAGGCGAGCATTATTTAGAAGATATGATCATTGCCTAATCAATTGATACGGCTAGACCAAGACGGTCCCTCCGAACAGTGGACGGAACGGCACATAGTCGAGAATCGCAGAACGGAACGCTTGAATCCATTCTACATACGTCTTCTTTAACAATAAGTCAAATAACTATACCTGTGAATCTACGGAAAATATAGACTTGTCAATAGTAGATTCGCCTTCGGTAAATTCACCTCCTACACATACCGGCATATTTGTCTTTTAATAAGCCATCATCCCAGGCTGCGAGATTTACGAAATATAGGGTAATTGTCAATAGTGAAGGAAATATTTTGAANACGTGGTCGTATAATATCTGCAAATCACATCATATCCGAATAATAATTAACATATTCACATAATAAGTACGTTGTCATTAACTTACCTGAACCGCTATCCGTTGACATAGTGGTAAAATATATAAATTATTTTTCCGCCAATAATTAGTTTGGAAGAGCCCAACTGAATGAATGCACTTTCAAAATAGAACTAAATGAATTCCACATATTGTTAGGTAGACCGGAAAGTATTGTCGTTTCTGTTATCGTTTAATTGTCATTTGTCGGCTTATCGTGTAATTCAAAAACGCACCAATGAGAGCCACGTGCCATTTTAAGGTTATGTTTACATAATTTCTTTAAATTTTTTACTTAGACCACTTTCATAATCAACACTAAATGATTTCCATATAATGTTGAAATTACAACCACTCTCTAATGGTTCATTTTTTACAATATCGTAAAAATTACATTGAATTAATTTAGTTTAAAATAATGTGGGATGAAATAACTGATAAACTAATTTTTTTTTTATTTTGACTTAGACCACTTAATAATAATTATGGGCTCATATGATCTAAGATCTCACGAACTAACTGCTTCATTGTAATCGCGTGTTTAATTTGAAATGATTTATCGTCTTTTGTGAACACCAAGTCGGTTCATTGTGTCTATAAGCGTTCTCTTATTTAATTGATCCCACGTCCATGGTGAAATTCCGCTTTATAAACGTGATCAACACTTGGCGACTGGTACTCACATTGAAACCAACAGCGTCCAACTTGATTCTTAAACTTTTTTTAAACACCATAATAGTACACACTTGCACGTCGCCCATAAGTATGAATTTTTACATCGAACGTCTTAGGGTATACGTTTCAGCGCTCATTCTGATACCGTAATCAAATATAATTGATTTACAATCATTCTCAGAAAGTACATGGTTTGTTTAAATGCACGCACGGCCATGACGTAATATCATGATGGCCGACCTATATGTTGCAAGCATCGTAGAGAAGTACTTCAGTTAATCGTCGAACGTAGCGCAAGCGAGTACGAAGCCCGCCAAGTGTCCAGCTTATTAAACGTCCAAATAGTTCGGTTAATTTCACTAAATCAATTAAATACGCATCAACGCGTAGGAGGCAATATTAGTTTATTAAAGATGATCGTTTGTTTGACTTTATTTGGAACATATCAATAAACGAAAACATTTTTTGATATGTTCCACTCGACCAAACGGTCGAGTGAACCAAATTTTAGTTCATTTAAGGTGAAGTGAAACCCCCTTCTAATCAGTCGACTCGAACAAGACACTTCTTTTAAGGTGAAGTGAAACACGTCGAGGAACTTGATCGACGTCGATAGAGAAGATTTTTCTAAATGCCTACGTTGCCGACGTTCGTTTTTATATCGACAGCTGGGTGCAATTATATTGGGTATTGTACCAAATGGCATATTCCACCTGTCGTTTTCGTACAATAATTATAAAGAAATCGGAGTAATACTCCAGAAATCCTCTGGATTCATGCCTTCTGGGTAGAGTTCGAAAATTCTCGGTAACATTAAATTGGAGAAGGTAACTGTGAAACATACCGTAAGTTACCGGGAACATTGAGAATTTAAGAGAACGTTAATTTTGTTATTTATACTTTAGGTTTCTTCGTTTAAATAACTTTTTTTTTTTCAATCAACTTTAAAGTTCAAGCTAAAGAGTAATAATTACTATTAGAAAATATTGATTATAGGGTCGTATTTAACTCCAGCTAAAAATATTCACGTATGTACAACTTCACGGAAAATTCCATGAGATTTGATCAAACGAACTGATATTTCATTCTGCGACGAAGCGAATGGGAGGTTTTGATTGGCTACGGAGAACGTACAACGGAAATTCCCCTCTACGATGTTTCTCTATAGCTAATTGAAACCTCTCGTTCGCTCTGTGGAGAAATGCAAATTCTCAAAATTTCTCGATAAAAAAGGCTTTGGAGAAATTACCGATAAATTACCGGGAACTTCTCTTCGTTTCTGACGTAACTTACTGGATTTAGAACTCTACTTCTGGGGCCCCAATTGACAGCGGAGGGACCCCCTGCGCTATCTGTGATTTCCAGGTCAATTAAATCTTCACTCCGAGACGTCGTATTACCATCGTTTTGGCATACAAGCGCATACAACACTTTTTTTGCCTTTATCCCGTTCAAATGCGAGTTTATCGATTACCAGAGTGTTCTAAATTGTCGTAAAATTGTCCTGACCCTTTCGATTCTGATATCAGAGCCTTCGATAATTGTATATTGATCGAAATATCAGAGCTTGACGCCATTTTGGTTCTAATCTAGGCTGAGTAAAAAAATTGTTTGAAAAATCCAAATTTTCAATGTGTCAGGACAATTCTTAGATGATCAGGAGTGACGTGTCAAAATTTCGGACGGTTTGGTCTAATACCCTTAAAAAAAAGTGTTGTATTCAAATTGACTGATTTGAAGGGTGTTTCACTTCACCTTAATATTGTTTACGCGTAATCGCGTATCGATGACTTGTCTTCTCTCATTCAAATAGTCCCGCGTCTGTCTTTAAACCTAGGCACTCAACATGGCCGTCCGTCTATTTTGCGCACGCGCAGCACGGGCGATCTGCAACCGTTGCGCGGCTCCTGAAGTGATAGCAAAAACGCGTCGTGTCGAAACTTGGTAAATTCCGTGTCTAGCTTCCCTTTTACCGTTCCAATATTTTTCCAAACGTAATCGTTTACAATAATTCGAAAACACAAGGTACACGCCAATCGAAATCTCCCGGTTGAGGAGAAAACGATTTAATCTAAGCGGCCAACACAGCTGCGTTCTTTTATTTGAACGATCGCGCGTCCGTGACGTAACAAGATGGCCGCCGTGCCCGCCCAGCCGCGTTGCGCACGACAGTCAGCGCGCCCGGTAAATCGTCGTCTGGCGACTCGCGCGTCAACGTCGCCACCGTTCCGTGCCCGGACTCGCGAAGCGTTGCCGCAGTTCTCTACTTTGCCGTGAAAGTTGGTGCCTGAAATTTTTCGGATTTTCCGCAAGGTGACACGACGTTCAACGGCGCTGCGACCTCGGAAGGCGGTGACGGGTGCCACCGCGAATCGCAACGGTGAAGTCATCGGGTAGTTTCGCGTGGGCGGGTCACGCGATCGCTGCGCGCCTTCGTTTGCGCACGTGCGACGGGAGACTACCACGTGACAGTAAATTTGCTTCGTGCACTTTACAACGGTGTAGGAAACGACACAGTCCCGACATCGCGCGTTCTCGCCTCGGAGCGCAGGAGGACCACGTGCATGACGTGTCTCTGCTCGACCGATCAAATAGCTCGAAATAACCTGCCGTCGACAGTTATCGGGACCGTTCATCCTCCGCTCTTCCCCGACGTTAATTACCCCCTAGTTGACGCCTTTTCGAAAAACCTCTGCATTTCATGTTTCCCAACGAGCTCAAACGTAGACCTCGAAGTCCTGGAAACACCTCTGGACCATTTTCAAAAGCTTAAACGGTATTTATCCTCGAGTTGAATGTTTACCTCGACATCTCGCTGGCGCTCTTTCTACAAACGCAACACGTGTAGCTTATTTCCGACTTTACTCAATGCCAACGGTCTCGATCCACGGCGTTTCAGAATTTTATTGGCGATGTGGAAGGTCATTCCGATGAATGTTTTCCTCGTTGGCTTCATTAATAATATATTATGATCGAGCGGTACTACCGACTAGTTTCCTTTATCTATCTTTACCATGTGACTTCTGTATATCCTATTATTCGTTTCCTTTCCAGGCACCAGCGCACGTTGAGTCGGTGCCTCCCCTCGGATCGTTTTTTCGAATAACCGATTCTTGGACGCTTCTTCTCGAATTGGTATTTTAAATCATTTTTTATACGTTATGTCGAAAGGAAAACCAGCTATAGGCGAGCTTCGGAAAACGCTATCGCTTCGGTTACCTGTTTCTCCTCGTTCGGAAACTGCTTTCCCGGTTTTATATTAATATAACTGGATCAGTTGACGCCCGTTAAACGAGTCGCTGGTTCCTTGGAGCGCCACCAGGGGCAATGACGTCATCGCTTCGGAGTTGACATCCACGTGCGATCTCTTCGCCGATTTACATGACGGAACGTTCGAAGAGTTTCCTTCAGGGCAGTTTGAGAATTCAAGATGGACCTGGATCTCTCGCTCGTGGAATTAAATTGGGAACCAGAGGAGTACGAGCCGCAGAATGTGCACATCGTCGAAAAGGAATTCCGCGATTACGTTGTGTATTATATCGCCCAAAGAAATTCTGGGGTACCTCCACTCTCTCCCTTTACTGGTACGGCATTTGTCAAAATATTTATGTAATGTTAGCACTCGATGGTCGGATTTTCAAGATGGAGGGTATAAAATAACAATTGCTGAGTGCTATTGTAATGGCTCATGAAACGGTAGATACAAAAGACTTATATGGAAAATTTTGTAAATGTACGACTACTACATGTATCACATTTTTTATTTTAACGGAAACTACTAAAAAGATCCATTACATTTCCAATGTATAGGTATGAGCATTGACGTATATACGACTGGTAGCAGGTAATACGACGTAACTTTTATAAATAATACGTAACTTTTAAATATAACGTTTATCCATGCGTTGAGAATACGTGACAAAATTGTACATTTAAATATCGATCGTTGGAATCCTAAGTAAAATTAAGGGCATTTTCCGTCGTCTTGGTTCTGGTGACTAATGGAATTATTTTCAATCAAAATTCGGGGCCCGTAGTATTATAACATCTGGAAAAATTATCAGAATGCCGAAATTTCTTTCATTTTTATCGTTGACACTGATTCAAAAGAAGTCTTTGGATCATTCCATGAAACTACTCGATACATCTTATCGTCTCTTTATCGAAAAAACTGCTTATAAAGACCAAGATATCTAAATTAAGTCGATAAGCTTTTTAAGAGGATAACGATAATATACCATCGTTACACAATGAGCTCTTCCTTTGATAAACGTACAATTAAATTAATTAAAAACAATTCATTAAAACCTACCGAGTGAACGGTGACGGCACTTCCTTTGAAGGACGCCGACTCCTTTTATCATTTTTTACGATAAAAATACGATATCGTAAAATGATAATCCACATTAAGCTCCGAAAACTTCGTAGATTTATATATAATTTTTAGATTTATTTTCTAATTCATTATGTAAAAACTCGAAAAGCAGTTTTACATGGGTCCTATGTACGCAAATGTTAACCCCCAGTCATTGATAGTGTAATAACTCATACTTAACCGTATCTGTGGAACATGTTTCCGGGTGCTGGTGGTATTAATTTACGACTGCAGCTTTTGCCTTATTGGACCGTGACTAAAATCCAACTGGATCCGACGTACTCGCATCGTATTTATGCGAATATTATTACATTTGCTCCCATCGTTCCGCGTCGGCTAACAAAATACGTGCACTCTCGCAAATGAAAGAGACACCAATGACCGCGTTGAATTTGATGACAACATTTTATGCCCGTACGTAGCCTGTGCTTTTTCACTCTTGGAAATTTCAGCGAAATATCGGTTGTATCATATTCCGGATGGAATTTTGTCCGGCAAAACTATACGTGCAATAAATACGTTCATTTCGCATTCCTCGTCTGTTCCCTACCATCGACAAATATGACATTAGAATTTAATGGGAAGATGGTATAATTACTTTTCCTGAAAAAGTCAAGAATGAATTTATCGGGTTTCAGGTCGACTCGACTTACCGTCGCTTTATTGTTAACTGAAATTGGCGATGCTATGAACAAGTTTGACTTACTCGATGCCCAGAATTTTCTTCACCTTAATCACGTGAAGAACTCCCTTGAAGAAAAACTTCAAACGCACTTCTAATAATAGTCTTGAAATATAATAATTTCAAGTAATAATTACATAATTTAAAGCAAAAAAAAATTGGTACGATCCACCACAATAATGGCTGGTTCATTTCTCTTATGGCTTATAATGTAAGGATTCCTCGTTAACAAATGTCTATTTTCATTTTAATATTACAGATGTAAAGTGTGCACCTGTTATTTCTGAAAGCATATTAATCTTACCCCAGATTAGCAATCTTTGGTGTTTTTCATTTATCCAATTAAATACGAAAATGTCATCGAGAACACCTTGTCCAACAGTAAAGATAATGGCCACACTTAGAAAGGACGATGTTACGATGTACTTCTTGTTTTTTAATAATATAAATGTGTTTTTATTTTATTTTCAGACTCCGACTCCGAGAGCAAAGATGGATCTACGACCCAAGAAAAGAAACACGGTCGTGTCTCTCAACCCATCGACACCATTGCCTACACGGTAAGAGTTTACAGTATTTTTTTTCTTCTGCTATTAACGATTAAGTTTTCAAAAGTATTTTAAGTATTATTAACACGATCAATGCCAATCTTACAAGATAACTCTATTGTTATGTGGTTGCCAGTTACCAATGACCCCCACGGTATTTGTCGTGTTAAGGTGAAGTGAAACACCCTTCAAATCAGTCGATTCGAATACAACACTTTTTTTTAAGGGTATTAGACCAAACCGTCCGAAACTTTGACACATCACTCCTGATCATCTAAGAATTGTCCTGACACATTCAAAATTTGGATTTTTCAAAACAATTTTTTTTACTCAGCCTAGACCAGAACCAAAATGGCGTCGAGCTCTGATATTTCGATCGATATACAATTATCGAAGGCTCTGATATGAGAATCGAAAGAGTCAGGACAATTTTACGACAATTTAGAACACTCTGGTAATCGATAAACTCGCATTTGAACGGGATAAAGGCAAAAAAAGTGTAGTATGCGCTTGTATGCCAAAACGATGGTAATACGACGTCTCGGAGTGAATATTTAATTGACCTGGAAATCACAGATGGCGCAGGGGGTCCCTCTGCTGTTAATTGGGGCCCCAGAAGGCATGGATCCAGAGGATTTCTGGAGTTTTACTTTGATTTCTTTATAATTATTGTACGAAAACGACAGGTGGAATATGCCATTTGGTACAATACCCAATATAATTGGACCCAGCTGTTGATATAAAAATGAACGTCGGCAACGTAGGCATTTAGAAAAATCTTCTCTATCGACGTCGATCAAGTTCCTCGACGTGTTTCACTTCACCTTAACAAAGCTTAAACAAGAACAGTGGCTGAAGGAAGGGGCGAATGAACAATTGCGTGATGGATCAAGCGATCCATCACACAATTCTCACCTCAAGAATCTTCATTACTCTTCCTGATTTATTCGAGTTTATAAATTGTGCATAGTATTTGCAAGGACCCTGTGAGACGTTGTTGCAAGGAAAATGAACTGGGAAACGCGAATGTTTGATGTTTTGGTATCTAGTACAAAGATTTATTCGTAGCAAAATGAAATAGTAACCGCGATTCATGTGTACCGTGATATTCAATGTAGGTTTTATGTTAAACGCGCGAGGTCAATCTGTCTTTGCATCGTGGAGATCACTAAATATTAGATATACCTATAAACTGCATGTTTTGACAAAAAAAAATGGAGAAAATGTTTCCCGTAAAACGTATCTAGAAATTCCACATGATTTACCACCATGAACGGTTTCTGATGATAATCGATCTCTGCTATACATTTTTCATACCGGGCGTAATTGATACAGACATCGATCATTGGTCGCATTCGAATCCAAGAGATATCGCCAAGGTTGGCGAATGATTTGTCACTGTCACATCACGTTCGGGTTCTCCTCTTTTTTTTTATATTACCAGAATATCGCGGAATCAAGATCGACATTATTGATTTCAAATGGCCTACTTAAATTGAAACTCGGTGAACTCGATGAACAAGCAAGGCATAGTCATGATCATTAGTATAGAATTTAGCTTATTGGTTAATGGATAATGGATAGTACGTGATTTTATGTTAAGAGAGGCATCAAATTGTTTAGTTTGCGTATCAGTGAATGACATCCTTCTTATGTTGATCTGCAAAATTGCCTAATTATGATATACGTGTACTAATCTGTTATCAGTGCTTCGCGCTGATGCGAGAAGAATCCATTACCCGAACATCACGTTCTTCGCTACTGCAATTTCAGATATACGAGTATCTTTTGAACCATCTAACAACCCCTTTTTTCACAATTTCAAAAAGTGAAAATCGGAATTTTATCTTACATGCGTCTAATAGATTTCAACAGATTATTTCGGTCAACTTTCATGCTTCTAGATCTAACCATTTTCTAGAAGCCAATATTCCAATCCCGTTTTACTCCATTAGGGATCGAATTACAAAAAAATCTCTTCTTACAAGGAAACATTCCCAAGTGTCCGCCCCCGATCTTATTGATTTCCATATATGTTGAAGAACACAAAAATCTGAGAGACACGTGTTTTTTTATATCTGCAATGGTCCGCATTTAAGGGGTGAAACAACCCCCCAAAGTTTGGCAAAAATTCGATTTGTATAATAATTTTCATAGAAGCAATGGAGGGATTTCGACGAAACTTGGTATAAATGTATTCTGTATAAGGACGGTGAAAACACAATATTGTCCAGCAATGCTACAACCCCCCAAGGGGGCGAACTACCCTTCAGGCGACATTTTTTTGTAATATCTATTAAACAAGCACTCCTACTTAAGTTCCACTTACGCGATGTGATTGNTCCCTCCGAACAGTGGACGGAACGGCACTTGGTCGAGGATCGCAGAACGGAACGCTTGAATCCATTCTATATACGTCTTCTTTAACAATAAGTCAAATAACTATACCTTTGAATCTACGGAAAATATAGACTTGTCAATAGTAGATTCGCCTTCGGTAATTTCACCTCCTACATTATATGGCGTGAAATTACGTCCCATGTTTGCAGAAATCGCAGAATGATTTACTTTTAAGCTTCACAACTATGTCGTATTGACATTTACGTAACTTTCGAACAATGTCTTCGTTATAGCTTTTCAATGTTCTTTTGCCATGCTAAGAATGATTTGTTTCAATTATGTGAAGGAAATATTCACAAAGGGATAAAGGCAAAATTAGAGGAGGTCCATAGGCGGCTCTATTCCAGGAATCACGGGCGAAAAGACGTGACCATTGCCTAAACAACTGATACGACTAAACCAAGACCGAACCTACGAACAGTGGACAGGAACGGCACTTGATCGAGAACCATAGAAGCGACCAGTTGGAACTATTTCCATACGTTTCCCTGAGGCTTACGCATATCATTTTTAACAATAAATTAATTAATTACCTGTGAATCTACGGAAAATATAGACTTGTTAATAGTAGATTCGTCTCACTAATGTCCCCTCCTACGTATGTGTCCATAATTATGAAAGTGGTCTAAATCATATATTTCTTGTTTCGAGATATTTAATGAATTGCATTTGAATAAATTAAAAANAGGGGGTGCAACATTGCTGAACAATATTGTGTTGTCACCGTCCTTATACAGAATACGTTTGTACCAAGTTTCGTCGAAATCCCTCCATTGCTCCTACGAAAAATATTTAAAAAACCGATTTTTCGCTAAACTTTGGGGAGTTGTTTCACCCCTTAAATGTGGACCATTGCAGATATAAAAAAACACGTGTCTCTTACATTTTTGTGTTCTTCGACATATATGAAACTCAATAAGATCGGAGGCGGACACTTGGGAATGTTTGTTGCAAGTTAAAGAATTTTCTCCAAAAATCCAATTTTTGAAAGTGCCAAGATAATTCCTAGGTGTTCACGAGTCATATATAAAAATTTCAGACGGTTCTATCCAATACCCTTAAAAAAAAGTATCTTATTTAAGTCGGCTGATTTGAGAGAGGTTTCACTTCATCTTAAATGGTTCTCTGAATCACATCGGATCATTACGTAGGCAATCTTAAAGAAGCCCAAGTGTCTGAAAAATTTAACCGAAAAAAAGCGCAAGTGCAAAAGGTTAATAATCAAAATTAAAAACCATGTATCACAACGTAGGAGTTGACTTCGTACATTACGCGTTTTTGCTTTAACCGCCACTGGAAGATCTTATTATATCATGCGTGAATGTATGTTCAAACATAGCCGGGTGTGTACTCTGATATGCGCTGTACGAGGAATACTATTATGGATTTGAGAGCTGTTCTGCATCACCTCGTTCTCAAACGCCGAGTGTTTGACGACGTGATGTAGACACAATTGCACCAAAGTACATTTGCATATAAGATACGTAGAGAGTGAGGCATGAAAACAGAAAAATAGATAAACAATGGCCCCTCACTTGAATGATTTCGCAATCAGCTACACATCCTCGTTCTTACTCAATATGACGTCCTTAGAAGGACTGCCAAGAAGCAAATGCATAGAATTTTAATTCTCAACTTCTCAACACTATAGATAATTCAAACAAATACACGGTAGAAAAGAAAAAAAAAATATAGTGTTCGAGCCGAATGAACAAGGGCTCAAACGAGAACGAATGCCTTTATCTCAGATAGCAATTATCATGTCACGTGTGGTTTTCAAGCCAATACGTAAATTTCAATTATTTATTGCAAATACGGACTAATCCATAATTTAATAATTATAACGCTAGAATTATTTGGAATGCTCTCTGCAACGATCTGGGTGTTCTATTTCTTCCGTATTTCAAGTTCCGTTTATTCTTTCTCGTGTCTCTCACGTCATATAGCACCATTGATTCAGTCACGTATTATGCTCATAATTTAAATGAATGTCTAAACAGAAACTCGAGCGCTTCGCTCTCTTATCTGCTACCGCGGTCCTTTAGCCCATGATTCGTTTATTTCTAGCCCTATAGCCCATTTTTGTTATTCCCCACCTAAGCCTTCTTAAACAACATTAACTTTTCCCCTTCTCAGTTCTCATTAACCAATCACTTTCGATTATCGATCCCACTTTAATTTCTCTACGCCTATCAGTAAACGCTTTGTAAAAAACTCCGCCCTAGAGGACAGCATCCGAAAGCGCTCTGGACCAAAGTTCCTCTGGGCATCTTCAGAATCAAATCTTCCACCGCGAGAGACGGACATCTCCTGCTCTCAGAGACAATCAAGTCTCACCGCGACTCCAAATAGTCACCCGCTAATTTGTACCGTGCGACCGCCGTCGTTCATAGTATCATATTTTACATTTGTTATCGGACTTACTCGTTATTGTTAATAAACTATTTCTGTTACGAATTCAAGTCATGTGCCCGAACTCATAAAACCGACCTGACTCGAGATTTCGTCGAGAATTAATCAGTCCTCAAATTTTGGTTTCACATCCAGTGCAACCCGCTTTCAGACTTTCTTTCGAACATCCGCAACATATAGAAACTGGGTCTTGAGCTCGGAACTCAGCTCAAAAAAGATCATGAATTTTGGAGTCCAATTTTTTCTGGACTGCTATAGTCAATGACTTCCTGACTTACCATTATCTAGGTAAAAGCTCACATTTAATGGTTTCTTTCTTACAATGACACCTCCGGGAATTGAGGATTTTCTGACATTACGTATTGTCATAACATTGCTGCTAGAAAAACCAATTTCTTCTGTTACCGCAGAGGAATTTTAGTGAAGCACTTGCACGGTGAAAAATTATTCCTAGCATGCAAATGATGAACGAGGTGTCGTTAAATGGAACTTCTGTTTTGTGATACCTCACAGTAAATCGAGGAATAAGACAAGTAGAGCAGAAGTCTTGCTTTCTCTTTCCTAGGTTGATTCGATACGGCATTTAAGGTGAAGTGAAACCCCCTTCAAATCAGTCGATTCGAATACAACACTTTTTTTTAAGGGTATTAGACCAAACTCTCCGAAACTTTGACACATCCCTCCTGATCATCTAAGAATTGTCCTGACGCATTCAAAATTTGGATTTCTTAACAAAATTTGTTAACTCAGCCCAGACCAGAACCAAAATGGCGTCGAGCTCTCATATTTCGATTAATATATAATTATCGAAGGCTCCGATATGAGAAACGAAAGGGTCAGGACAATTTTACGACAATTTAGAACACTCTAGTAATCGATAAACTCGCATTTGAACGGGATAAAGGCAAAAAAAGTATTGTATGTGCTATGCTAAAACGATGGGAATACGAGGTCTCGGAGGGAAAATTTAATTGACCTGGAAATCATAGATGGCGCAGGGGGTCCCTCTGCAGTCAATTAGGGCCCCAGAAAGCATGAATCCAGAGGATTTCTGGAGTTTTACTTCGATTTCTTTATAATTATTGTACGAATACGACAGGTGGAGTATGCCATTTGGTACAATACCCAATATAATTCGACCCAGCTGTCAATAGAAAAACGAACGTCGGCAACGTAGGCACTTAGAAAAGTCTTCTTTATCGACATCGATCAAGTTCCTCGACGTGTTTCACTTCACCTTAACAAAGACTGGTCGATGCAGAGACAGGTGGAAACTTTGTCATTCACGTGGAATGGTCCGTATGCTTGCCTATTTTGTAGAGTTGTGCAAGTCGGACACATGGGCGCGCGTTGCGTTAGGAAATAACGATTACATCATTTTTCCATCACAGCGCTCGTAGATAAATTCTTTCCTTTACCAGAAGCAAAGTCCCTCGTAAATCTGTCGATGGTAAAACAAATTCGAATCAAGGGATCCCGACATCAGCCGTACTCCGCGGAAGCTTAAGATGAATTGAAACCCTCTTCAAATCAGTCGATTTGAATACAACACTTTTTTTGAAGGGTATTAAACCAAACTGTCCGAAACTTTGACACGTCACTCTTGATCATCTAAGAATTGTTTTGACACATTCAAAATTTGGATCTTTGAAAACATTTTTGAACTCAGCCCAGACAATAACCAAAATGGCGTTGAGCTCTCATATTTCAATCAATATACAATTATCGAAGGCTCTGATATGAGAAACTAAAGGGTCAGGACAATTTAACGACAATTTAGAACACTCTCGTAATCGATAAACTTGCATTTGAACGGGATAAAGGCAAAAAAAGTGTTGTATGCGCTTCTATGCTAAAACGATGGGAATACGAGGTTTTGGAGGGAAAATTTAATTGACCTCGAAATCACAGATGGCGCAGGGGGTCCGTCTGCAGTCAGTTAGGGCCCCAGAAATCACGAGTCCAGAGTATTTCTGGAGTTTTACTTCGATTTCTTGATATTTATTGTACGAAAGCGACAGGTGGAGTATGCTTGGTACAATGCATTTGGTACAATACCCAATATAATTGGACCCAGCTGTCAATATAAAAACGAACGTCGGCAACGTAGGCATTTAGAAAAATCTTCTTTATCGACGTCGATCAAGTTTCTCGACGTGTTTCGGTTCACCTTAACTCCGTGAATTGACATTCTCATATTAGAATTCACGAAGAAGAGACCATTAGGTTTTGCAAGATAAACAATAATCATACACACTTTCGTTTTACTACGACCATCGCGTTTGATTGCATCGATTCGATGAGTAATTCTTCAAATGAGATAAATATCGGATAAAAGATACCTTCGGAACAATGGAATCCGGGTACATTGGGGAATATTTTCAGGATGTCTATTTTTCAAGATTGTTGCCAAGTTAAACATGCCGCTCCTTTAGAAATGCTCATTTGATTTAACATTCCGTCGGTTGAACCATTTGTTTTCCCGCCCCGTGGGAAATGTCGCTAGGTGCCTTTCGATTTTTATGACGAAACCGTGGACAGGTTGCCGCGCTCGTAGGGCTCCTTTTTTCTCGTCAACTTGGCCATTGTTGAACACCCTGTGTTCAAGTTAACGCGTGGTTCGCCAATACCGCCGGAATGCTCGCAATTTCCTGAGTCCCCAGAGCTCTCGGTAGACATTTTCGAAATTCAGGTCTTCGAGATCGTAGGCACGCGAACGCGCCAACTATGTTCGAGATGTGTTGAAACAGCGATGTGGACCACAATCGATTAAGGTGAAGTAAAACACCCTTCAAATCAGTCGATTCGAATACAACACTTTTTTTTAAGGGCATTAGACCAAACCGTCCGAAACTTTGACACATCACTCCTGATCACCTAAGAATTGTCCTGACATATTCAAAATTTGGATTGTTCAAAAACATTTTTTTTACTCAGCCTAGACCAGAACCAAAATGGCGTCGAGTTCTGATATTTCGATCAATATACAATTATCGAAGGCTCTGATATGAGAATCGAAAGGGTCAGGACAATTTTACGACAATTTAGAACACTCTGGTAATCGATAAACTCGCATTTGAACGGGATAAAGGCGAAAAAAGTGTTGTATGCGCTTCGTTGCTAAAACGATGGTAATACGAGGTCTCGGAGTGAAAATTTAATTGACCTGGAAATCACAGATGGCGCAGGGGGTCCCTCCGCTGTCAATTGGGGCCCCAGAAGGCATGAATCCAGAGGATTTCTGGAGTTTTACTTTGATTTCTTTATAATTATTGTACGAAAACGACAGGTGGAATATGCCATTTGGTACAATACCCAATATAATTGGACCCAGCTGTCGATATAAAAACCAACGTCGGCAACGTAGGCATTTAGAAAAATCTTCTCTATCGACGTCGATCAAGTTCCTCGACGTGTTTCACTTCACCTTAACGAGCAATCCACTCTTTATCCGAAACGCAGGATATTTACTGGATATATCGGTAAAATTCAATGGCCCTTGTACTATCGCGCGAGGGATTTCAATTTCAGAGGAATTGTTATTTCGGTACTCGTACCTCGTTATTTCCCCTCCCTTTTGCCGAATTATCTTCAAAGGCTTATCACCCGATTGCACGTCAATAATTTAATTTCGGAGGCTAAGAGAATCCTTGTATTCGATTAAATTAACCACAATGCTGCACGAAATCAAATTTTAACAAGGATTCATCGTGCATGATGTGCGTCTATAACCGTTTGGTGTGAGATACCTTCAATGTAAAGAATTATATATCTGACAGGAATGGTTACTTATTCCTCGCTGCTTTTAATGCACCTCATTGAAATTGACGTTACTCCGTAAGAAATTATTTCTTAACTATATCATTTTTAATTTAGTCGAAAAAAATGACACGTACGCAAGCGTATTCGTTCTTCCGAAATATTTTAGATGTTGTTTCTTAGTCGAACAGATTTACGCTAATAGTTTATTGTATAAACATCTTTTCACGTTTTTCAAAGATATTTTCTACATTATTTCTGATATTTGTAGTAACACATGATAATATTTTCTATTTAGTTCAATCACCTGCGGGTGAATTCAGGGACAAATTGTTCGATCCTACATGCAGTATCTTCATAGCTTACTGAAATATCGTTACAATGTTGATAACAGCTAATTCTGGAAACTATTGATTGCCATTCTGATATCTAATCTATTGACGTTGCCGTGGCAGAATCGACACGATTAGCGTTGTCTGGCTGCCACCACACGTTCCAGCCCCTTAGGGCTCGTTAATCGATTAATGGCACTAATCAAACTATCACAGAGCATTAGATCACTGGGAACGAGGCCGTCTTTGGCGTCGATCTCGATCAATGGAGCCGATCGCGGCCAAGATGCGATCCAAACTTCTCCATTCTTTCTCCATCGAGTTGTAAACTCGTCTTTGAAACACGCTAACAAGGGAACATTCCCAAGTGTCCGCCTCCGATCTTATTGAGTTTCATATATGTTGAAGAACACGAAAATCTAAGCGACACGTGCTTTTTTATATCTGCAATGGTCCACAATTAAGAGGTGAAACAACCCCCCAAAGTTTAGCGAAAGATCGGTTTTTTACATATTTTTCGTAGGAGCAGTGGAGGGATTTCGACGAAACTTTGCATAAACGTATTCTGTATAAGGACGGTGACAACACAATATTGTTCAGGAATGTTGCACCCCCTCAAGGGGGTGAACTACCCTTCAGGTGACATTTTTTTGTAATATCCATTAAACAAGCACTCCTACTTAAGTTCCACTTACGCGATGTGATTGCTCGCAAAAAATTAAGAAATACGTGTTTTTTTCTTTTTACCAATAGACATTTACGCATCGGTTGTAAACAATGAATGTAGGTGATATGTAGGTATATCCCGATTACCTTTATTGGGTTATATTGTGACCAATTCATCGTACATAAGTCGTGTCAACGTGGTAATTCTTCAAAATGTCATTGATTTTCATAACATGCAATTATTTATAAATAAATTAAAAAATAGGTTCAGAGGCTAAATTTTTTTCGCAACGGATTCAACGATGCAGTCATCACCCGTTTCCAACTAGTAATACAATCTCCGTGGTGAAACGATAAGATTGGATTTTCACTGTTTTTACGAAAAAATAGAGTCAGCGATATTCGATACCTTAGGTACGAGAATAGTACATTCAAGAAGAGTGTGTGTATAAATATTAATTCTGAAATTAATCAACAGGAAGTTATAAGAGAATATTTTTTACATCTTTCTATAAAGCAGGGGATTATTTAATATTACTGATCATATTTATTACATATTTATTACATATCTATTACAGTAGTGGCTATGAAAATCAATGACATTTTGAAGAATTATCGACGTCGACCAAGTTCCTCGATGTGTTTCACTTCACCTTAAGGTGGCAAGAAATGGCATACTCCACCTGTCGTTTTCGTACAATAATTATAAAGAATTAAAATTTGATGAATGACAATTAAAATTTCACTCCGAGACCTCGTATTCCCATCGTTTTAGCATAGAAGCGCATACAACACTTTTTTTGCCTTTATCCCGTTCAAATGCGAGTTTATCGATTACCAGAGTGTTCTAAATTCTCGTAAAATTGTCCTGACCCTTTCGATTCTCATATCAGAGCCTACGATAATTGTGTATCGATCGAAATATGAGAGCCGACGCCATTTTGGTTCTGGTCTGGGCTGTTAAAAATTTTTTTCAAAAATCCAAATTTTGAATATGACAGGACAATTCTTAGATTATCCAGGGTGATGTGTTAAAGTTTCGGACAATTTAGACTAATACCCTTAAAAAAAGTGTTGTATTCGAATCGACTGATTTGAAGGGGGTTTCACTTCACCTTAACACGGGCGAGACCTCCGCGATTCCATTACCGAGAGTAAGCCGGCTGGAATCAAGACAGCAAGAAATTCCCTGGCCGGCTTTTGTGGGGAAGAAAGCTTCTCTCAACGGAAACGCGTCGAGTCTCATCTGATAGAAAACGCGACTTTGAAACAATGCTTCCCTTCTTACCGCTATTCATGAAGAATAGCTTTCGTCTTCTGCTCCTCACCTCTTTTTCGTCCCCTCCCATATACGATCCTCTTTCTAGGTCTGTGAGTCTGATTTTGTAAGCAAAGGATAGAGCTAAGGATATAGACTCGAAAGAATCCCTATTTCCTTAGCTCTATCTTTCGCTCACATTTTTCCTTGTCATTTTTTCCGCTGCCTATTATTTTCTTTCTCTTCCTCTCCTCGCCGTATTTAAATATCTCTTCCTCTTTCCTAACTAGTTTCGTACAGTCTTTTTCTTCCCGCCAGCCGGAGTAATGGCGCCGCTTCTTCTTCGACCGTCATTATCCGCGAGTATCTGGAACAGGAACTCGAGTCGGTAAACACGCCTCATTTTGCAAGGGTACTGCCACTCGGACACCTCGAGCATGCTCTGCCTCGTCCTGTCCCTCCCAGCCAGGAGTGGGAGGAAGAGACACCTGCAAATGGCGACTGGACGGTCCTGCGAACCTCTGCGGAACTTTCTCCGGCTTGTTCACGCTCGAACGGCTCGAAATTCCTGCCTCGTGCAGCCGTGACCGACCGCCGAACGCTATTCCCAGCGATTGCACCGACGCGAGTTCATTTCTCCGTGCAAACGACAATATTAAACCTAGTTCATGCTTTCGCGCTTCTTTTGATCTAGGTGATGCCACGTAGGCGCATCCGCACTCTCGTCCCCTTTTAAAGCGAAGTGAAACACGTCGAGGAACTTGATCGACGTCGATAAAGAAGATTTTTCTAAATGCCTACATTGCCGACGTTCGTTTTTATATCGACAGCTGTATCGAATTAATATAAGACGATACAGCTGTAAAAGTATAAAATATGTACGGAAAAACGTACGATGGTAAACGGGGAATATTAGAATTACGTAAAGAGAGGTAATTATATGGACCGCGCTATTTTACTTTAGTGATTATACCGATAGCAATCGATTTCGATAGCGGGGTTGCTAAGCCTAATTTAGCGGTTTGACTTAGATCGATGTAACTACCTGTTACCGATATTACACGTATTTTCTAACACTTAACCCTTTGCGGACGAGACTTTTCCATTATAAAGGCTTTCGGGCGACTATTTGGCGACATTCGTCCGCAAAGGGTTAAGGTGAAATGAAACACGGCGAGGAACTTGATCGACGTCGATAAAGAAGATTTTTCTAAATGCCTGTGTTGCCGACGTTCGTTTTTATATTGACAGCTGTATCGAATTATATTGGGTATTGTACCAAATGGCATACTCCACCTGTCGTTTTCGTACAATAATTATAAAGAAATCCAAATAAAACTCCAGAAATCCTCTGGATTCGTGCTTTCTCGGGCCCTAATTGACTGCAGAGGGATCCTCTGCGCCATCTGTGATTTCCAGGTCAATTAAATTTTCACTCCAAGACCTCGTATTCCCAACGTTTTGGCATAGAAGCGCATACAAGATTTTTCTTTGCCTCTATCGCGTCCAAATACGAGTTTATCGATTACCAGAGTGTTCTAAATTGTCGTAAAATTGTCCTGACCCTTTCGTTTTTCGTATCAGAGCCTTCGATAATTGTATATTGATCGAAATATGAGAGCTGGACGCCATTTTGGTTCTGGTCTGGGCTGTGTTACAACATTTTGTTAAAAAATCCAAATTTTGAATGTGTCAGGACAATTCTTAGATGATCAGGAGTGATGTGTCAAAGTCTCGGACAGTTTGGTCTAATACCCGTAAAAAAAAGTGTTGTATTCGAATCGACTGATTTGAGGGGGGTTTCACTTCACCTTAACAGACTTCTTAGTATTTCGAAATACTAAGTGGAACGTTGGTAAAAATAATTTGCAGATTATCATCGGTCTTTAATTAAACGTACGTCATTGTTTGTTTCCTAATTGCTCTTTCGGATGTGAACACGGAATGCAAAGTTCCTTTTTCATGTTGCCTATGCCTTACGGGTCGACATGCCGTGTGCTTACCGACTCTCTAAATACTAAATACACGTTCGATTAAGGTGAAGTGAAACACCCTTCAAATCAGTCGATTCGAATACAACACTTTTTTTTAAGGATATTAGACCAAACTGTCCTAAACTTTGACACATCACTCCTGATCATCTAAGAATTGTCCTGACACGTTCAAAATTTGGATTTTTTAACAAAATTTCTTAACTCAGCCCAGACCAGAATCAAAATGGCGTCGAGCTCTCATATTTCGATCGATATACAATTATCGAAGGCTCTGACATGAGAATCGAAAGGGTCAGGACAATTTTACGACAAGTTAGAACACTCTGGTAATCGATAAACTCGCATTTGAACGGGATAAGGGCAAAAAAAGAGTTGTATGCGCTTCTATGCTAAAACGATGGTAATACCGGGTCTCGGAGTGAAAATTTAATTGACCTGGAAATCACAGATGGCACCGGAGGTCCCTCTGCAGTCAATTGGGGCCCCAGAAAGCTTGAATCCAGTGGATTTCTGGAGTTTTACTTCGATTTCTTGATATTTATTGTACGAAAACGACAGGTGGATTATGCCATTTGGTACAATATTCAATGTAATTCGACACAGCTGTCAATATGAAAACGAACGTCGGCAACGTAGGCATTTAGAAAAATCTTCTTTATCGACGTTGTTCAAGTTCCTCGACGTGTTTCACTTCACCTTAAGAATGCGTTACAGCATGGAGGGGCAGTGGTGGGAATCGTCCTCATTGGCATACTTTAGCGATTGTTGCAAGTTTAGTTATTCTCAAAGTCAAGGTTATCGGGGCTCGTGGCCTTGCTGACAAAAGGAATTCCACTTTGCCAGCTATACCTGCCCCGCGTCCGCATCGTCCACAAACAATACGTTTCTCCGGTAGGAACCCTCCTCGACATCGATGCATTCCAATGAATGGCCTCTCTGCATTCTCTTAAGGGAGGCCCGACACATAAATGAATGAATTAACGCGGCTGCAGCCTCGAAATTGAATTGAAATGGTACCGAGCCAAAGGGGACGTCATCGAGCCGCAAACAATCGCCACTGTCTGGGTCTAGGTATTCTCTCGAAGGAGTCGGAACAGTCGGTTATCAACGACTCAATACTTTCCACTGTTTGTGTGTTTCGATTATATGCGGTATGATCGCGCAAATGATACGCCTATTTAACATCTAGCAAACCGGATTCTTTTTAACCATGCGAGTCGTCTCGTATGCATATCTTTAACACTAAGTTTACGGGCGTTTTTTATATACCTGTTTCTACGAGCACCCGTCAAATTGACGGGTAAACGAAAATACGGATTTTCTTTAAAAAATCGATTTATTCAAATTAAGTCTGAATTATACGACACTAGGCTTTATGTTTAAATAAATGATTAAGGTGAAGTGAAACACGTCGAGGAACTTGATCAACGTCGATAAAGAAGATTTTTCTAAATGCCTACATTGCCGACATTTGTTTTTATATTGACAGCGGGGTCGAATTATATTGGATATTGTACCAAATGGCATACTCCACCTGTCGTTTTCGTACAATAAATATCAAGAAATCGAAGTAAAACTCCAGAAATCCTCTGGATTCGTGCTTTCTGGGGTCCTAACTGACTGCAGAGGGACCCCCTGCGCCATCTGTGATTTCCAGGTCAATTAAATTTTCCCTCCGAGACCTCGTATTCCCATCGTTTTAGCATAGCACATACAACACTTTTTTTGCCTTTATCCCGTTCAAATGCGAATTTATCGATTACCAGAGCGTTCTAAATTGTCGTAAAATTGTCCTGACCCTTTCGTTTCTCATATCGGAGCCTTCGATAATTATATATTAATCGAAATCTGAGAGCTCGACGCCATTTTGGTTCTGGTCTGGGCTGAGTTAACAAATTTTGTTAAGAAATCCAAATTTTGAATGCGTCAGGACAATTCTTAGATGATCAGGAGGGATGTGTCAAAGTTTTTTCATCGTTTTGGCATAGAAGCGCATACAACACTCTTTTTGCCTTTATTCCGTTCAAATGCGAGTTTACCGATTACCAGAGTGTTCTAAATTGTCGTAAAGTTGTCCTGAACCTTTCGTTTCTCATATCAGAGCCTTCGATAATTGTATATCGATCGAAATGTGAGAGCCCGACGCCATTTTGGTTCTGGACAGGGCTGTTAAAAATTGTTTTCCAAAAATCCAAATTTTGAATGTGTCAGGACAATTCTTAGATGATCAGGAGTGATGTGTCAATGTTTCGGACAGTTTGGTCTAATACCCTTAAAAAAAAGTGTTGTATTCGAATCGACTGATTTGAAGGGGGTTTCACTTCACCTTAACTTGATTAATGCTTAGCGCTAGAAGCCTGTCACTTCTTCGAAAATTGGTAAAGCAATTTCAACTATCAGGCTCATTGAGAGAAAATAAGTTACAGTCAAAAGTGACAACGTCATTTTTAAAGAACCAGATGTCAATAAGCAGCAAATGTGCAGAGGAATAGCTATAGACTATCGCAAGCAAGAGCAAAGTATACCTAATGATTGCAGGGGAAGTTGTTCGTTTAATTCTTTATCTGATCGGCGAGCTGCGCACCACAGGCTGTCATCAACCCCAATAAAAGGAGAAAATGCTTGCTAATACACTCTCGGCGGTTCAATGTCCGTAGTAGGCAAATTTCCTCTCGCTAAAATCTAAAATTAACACGAGACTATACTCTCGGTATCTGGTTTGTTGATTTTCCAGTCCATGAAAATTTAAATATAGACACATTGTGCAAACCTCGTTGCAAAATTAAATACAGCTCGGAGTTAATTTTCTGTCTAAATAATACCGTGTTCTCGAGAAGAAAAATTCTGCAGAATAACGAGTCCATTTAGTACGATGTATAGGAAATTTTGGATAGCTGAGCGTCCACGGGCGCGACATCGTGCCTTTTTGGTCGAACATTCTGCCTAGGGTGCGATGTGCCGTTTGACAAACTGATGAGGGATATAGCTTATAATGTTGCATCGGTGGCGGTCCGTGAAATTGCATTTCCGCAATATGTGCAAGGGGATCGGATGGCCTCTTGTCAAACCATGGTCGATCGTCCCTTGTTAGGTCCCTACCTAACATTTTATTTTAAGTAATATTAAGAAAGAGCAAAAGTCAAAATATATATAAAACTTTTCTCCAAACTGGGCCCACCGAATTATCTGAAACTTTAACACGTGATTATGGAGGCCCTAAGGAATAACGCGCTGCTTGTGAAATTTCTTTTTCGAACAAAATTTTGTACTTATCCCGGATAAGAACCAAAAAACATGTATTTTTTTTCGAAAAATGAAATTTCACGGGCAGCGTATTCTTCCTTAGAACTCCATAATCACGTGTTAAAGTTTTAGATAATTTGGTGCACCCAGTATGGAGAAAAGTTTTATAAATATTTTGACTTTTTAGTATGTATATATCACACTTTCATATCTCCTTGAATTGTCTAACGGATAAGGGCGAAAAAGCAAATGATTCTGCAATGTTGCAACGTCAAAAAGCACAACCTTATTCTCGTTGAATTACAAATTTCCAAATGACTCGATGATATTCGGAGATGAGTAATGAGACATGGCGACTTTGAGCTGTTATTTCGCTCTTCATTGGTTCGCCCTTCGTATTTAGTAAAGATATAACAATTCGAGCCTCTGTTTTATTTCTTTGTTTTATTTATTTGTTTTGTTTTATTTATTTATTTTGTTATTTGTAGCGAGAGAGAGAGATTTTGACTTTGAATAACCGATACCTGTTTTACCGACAGGTGGGTGACCGGGACACGCTTCCGTCAGTGGCAGCCAGATTCGATACCACCCCTTCCGAGCTTACCAAGCTCAACAGACTCGGAAGTACGTTTATTTATCCGGGGCAAAAACTGTGGGTACCTGCTAGAGGGGAAGGACGTCCTGGAGGTGCTGTGGAAATAGATGCCCCCAGTCCTGATCCTTGCCACGATCACGAGTCTCAGGATGATCTACCACCCGAAGAAAAAGGTATATCGAACTTATGAAAAATTCACACGTAAATGTATGGCTAGAGGAGACTGTATGAATTACCTGAATCTCGGAAAAATTTTAAACGAGAGAAAAGGGAAATCTTAAATTTCTAATGAAACGCTAACCAAGTAAATGGCTTTGGATTTTTCGACATTCTTTAAACCGACCAAATGTTTAGATGAATCGCCAAATCTTGTATAATTTATCGAATATCTGATATGTGCCCATAATTATGAAAGTGGTCTAAGTCATATATTTTTTTGTTTCGAAATTACATTGAATTAATTTCGTTTGAAATAATATGGCGTGAAATAACTGATAAACTCATTTTTTTTTTTTAATTTTGACTTAGACCACTTTCATAATTATGGGCACATATATCGAACGTATGAAAAATTCACACGTAAATGTATGGCTAGAGAAGACTGTATGAGTTGCCTGAACCGCGGGAAAATTTAAAACGAGAGAAAAGGGAAATCTTACATTTCTAATGAAACGCTAACCAAGTAAATAACTTTGGATTTTTCGACATTCTTTAAACCGGCCAAATGTTTAGACGAATCATCAAATCTTGCATGATTTGTCGAATATCTGATATATCGAACATATGAAAAATTCACACGTAAATGTATGGCTAGAGGAGACTGTATGAGTTACCTGAATCGCGGGAAAATTTAAAACGAGAGAAAAGGGAAATCTTACATTTCTAATGAAACGCTAACCAAGTAAATAGCTTTGGATTTTTCGACATTTTTTAAACCGACCAAATGTTTAGATGAATTACCTAATCTTGCATGATTTGTCGAATATCTGAGATATCGAACTTATGAAAAATTCACACTTAAATGTATGGCTAGAGGAGACTATATGAGTTACCTAAATCGCGGGAAAATTTAAAACGAGAGAAAAGGGAAATCTTACATTTCTAATGAAACGCTAACCGAGTAAATAACTTTGGTTTTTTCGACATTCTTTAAACCGGCCAAACGTTTAGATGAAACACCAAATCTTGTATAATTTATCGAATATCTGATATATCGAACATATGAAAAATTCACACGTAAATGTATGGGTAGATAAGACTGTACGAGTTACCTGAATCGCGGGAAAATTTAAAGCGAGAGAAAAGGGAAATCTTACATTTCTAATGAAACGCTAACCGAGTAAATAACTTTGGATTTTTCGACATTCTTTAAACCGGCCAAACGTTTAGATGAATCAGCAAATCTTGTATAATTTATCTAATATCTGATATATCGAACTTATGAAAAATTCACACGTAAATGTATGGCTAGAGGAGACTGTATGAGTTACCTAAATCGCGGGAAAATTTAAAACGAGAGAAAAGGGAAATCTTACATTTCTAATGAAACGCTAACCGAGTAAATAACTTTGGATTTTTCGACATTCTTTAAACCGGCCAAATGTTTAGATGAATCACCAAATCTTGTATGATTAGTCTTACCCAAATTAATCGTATATCTAAATAATGACATATTAATTTTGACACCGTTCCTATCGCAACGAACGAAACACTCTGAATTAAAATGTCAATGTACTTTTATTTGTATTTATTATAAGTGTTTTACGCACGTGTTGTTTTGCCACGTACTTTTAAACCCAAAGCACGTACCGAACGTGCTTCAGTCTTTTTTCATTTATAGAGACTGGAAAATGTTATAAAAAAAGTATGTCTGTAGGTAATCTTAATTGAATTTGATTTGAAGTTCCATACACACTTCGTATCGTTTTGTCTTGCTTTCTGTCTCTTTTGGAAACGTATATCCTGTTTGATTTAATGATATGATTTTTATTTCACTAAAATGATTTTTCTTCCGGGCATTCGTGAACTCGCGTAGAAGAAATGACGTTTTATTACTCTACATGCACGGAACGTCACGAAACGTGAAGTCGCGCAACAATTAAATACGCGTGTAAGGTAATTGTAAAGGCGAAGTGGTATCTGGCAGTATCAGTGAAGAATAATGCAAAGTCGTGTATTATGCTAGATCGTGTGTGCGCAATTACTAAGGAGCCAACCTTGTTGTTAGACCGTGCAGTAACCTACCGATTACACCGGTCTTCTTCCTCGACAGTTCTTCGAGGCTCGTTCAGTCGGTTGAACACGATTTTGACTTCCAGCACACGAGTTTTATCCCGGTCGGTCTGTCTGTCGAAAAATCCCGAACTGTTTTCCATAAGCCACCTGCCTTATAAAGACACCTCTACATATATTAAACGTTCATTATAAGGTGTATAACGTGATACTACGATCAAATTTATCTAAAATATTCTTTTTTCCCCTGCAACAGAACTCCTGGATAATTTACGGCCTGTATCTCCTAAACCCGGACACATGGAAAGAATCAAAACCCCTCTCGGCACCACCAATACGAACATGGATGATGATGAACAGCCCTACCGGGAAAGATTTCTAAAAATCGACGTTCGTCATATCACCGACGGCCAGGTAATATGCTTCACATGTTTTGCATCCTGAGGTGATTTTAACATCACCATACATTAATATGAGGAGTTGTTAATTTTATGATTTAAGTAGAAGTAGATGGTACGCTGGTTGTTTCAAATGTAGCGTATATGTCATTTACGTCTCCAAAGCTAGCAGAGCCACATCAGCAGACCCATATTAATTATACATCAAAATTTATTGCTTTTTTCTTACACAAATTTCAATTTTATTGCTCCAGCCGTTTTCAAAAAATCGAGGACTTTGCCAGCTTTTCATCAAAGCTGGCAGAGCCATTTAATAATTTGCTCAAAATTAAAAAATAAGTAGCGTAAAATGTAGTAAAAATTTATTGCTTATTTATTGCTCAGTTTAGAATTTTATTGCTCCACCCCCCGGGCACCAAACTCACCCTCTTCAAACATCCAAGGGGGACCTGCTGATCTTGCCTACCTTACCACTCCTTTTACGGAATCAAATGAATAGAATAATTAAACAGTACCTTCCTAAACTGACGGAAAATTTATTGCTCCATTGACGGCACCAGAGGACAACCCTTGGTAAACGAAAACCACCTTTCTTAAAGTTACAATAGGTTCTCATTGTTTCCCAGTCCAGTACCACCATTTTAATCGAGTGAAATTAAACAATTAATTAGTCAATACCTTCGTGTACCGGCAGAGAATATATTGTTCCACCCCTTGGGCCCAAAATCCANATATTATAAATATAAAAAGTTATGACTATACCAAGTGCTTTGACACCTAAATTAAAGATGTTTCAAAAAGTGGAGTTAGTCGATGTGTGCATTGAGCGGCTCATATCATGAATGACCACCAAGCGATAAATGCTTTTTAAGGAAGCTCATAGCAGAAGTGAGGTTTAATGCCAAATCATTGGAAAAATTCAACAAATTCATATTGATCGGAAGTCTCACGTTTGCTCTTCTCATTTTGGGAATCTCTTGTCATTTGTCCACGTTTTCATTCTTCATACATTACGTAAATTCATATACCGTAGGAACGCCATTACTAATAAGATATGTATTACCTCAACTCATTACCATGAGTATATCAATTACCATAATCTTTAGTTCTTTGAATATTATCCTAATATCTTGCCATTTTCGAGTTATTACAAAATGAATCAGACTCTCGATCCGACTCCGTCTATATTTTACGTACGTATCCTTCCATAACAATTTAATATATTCGTATTAAATAATAATAATAATAATAATAATATTTTTTGCAGTAACTTTAAATGCGAAGATATCGTAATAAACAGGGAAATTTCCCTATGCACAATTTTGAAGGTAACTTCAAGTCTTTAATTTTCGGTTTACGATAATTTAGTGTCTGTCGATGACTTGTGCAATGTAAAATTAACTGAAATTCAGTAAACCGTTACTGTGTAGCTATGGTAAAATTAGATTGGATAATCAGATCGAGAGCCTCTTATTTATAATAATCAAAAATATGACAAACTACCTCGGTAAACAAATGTGGATTATTATAAGCACCCTATTTATTACGGTGCCACTCGGCAATGACGACTTAAACTTAAGGGAACACTTAAAAATTGAAATTCACCATTTATTCGTTCATTAAAACAAAGTTGTGCAGAAGTTGCCACAAACACGAAAGGATAACTTTGCAACTTTGTAAGTAATAATTCGGACTAGAAACTGCTATAACGGGTATGAAAAAGATGCAAAATTGCAAAAGTTTTATATAGTGAGGCACCTTATACAATATTGTATAANTGCTAGCTTTGGAGACGTATGTCATTTTACTGTAGCAATGGGGCAACTATTCATAAATTAGAAACATAGCGACATCAAGGCAAAGGTTTGACATCGAAACGGATAATTTAATAATATTTTCTCATAGAAATTTATCTTTCTAGGGCGTCGTTGAAGGAGTGCTCCTGGTGACACCAAATGCAGTGATGTTTGATCCATACGTTTCGGATCCTCTGGTAATCGAGCATGGAGCGGAATCGTACGGAGTGATTGCACCAATGGAATTTGTTGTAAACGCCGTGATATATTACGATATCGCGCATATGCGAGTTAGCCATACAGAGTCTAATAATCCTGAAAAGAAACCTGATATATATTATATGAAGAAACCATCGCAAGCCGATGGACACAAATGTCAATCACCGGGCAAAGATGAAAACTTTTCGGAGCTCGCAGGCGACGACAGTGAAAGTGTTTGCAGTTGTGCCGAAAGAGACGGTGCCGCTTTTCCAAAGGCCTTCGAAAGAGATCTCGTTACACCAACTAATCTTCAAAATGTATGTACATATCAGTCGAAATGGGACTAAATATAAATACATTGCATGTCAATGAAAACCGTGGACGCGCGGTATCTTATTTTTTTGTAGTAGACATTTTCTCCAAAGAATTTCAGAAGTCTGCATGACTCATTCTTTTCTGTATTTTTATTTATTTTCAAGATATACAATGTATACTAAATAAACAAAGTGTACGCCAGTATGCCAGTATTCCCGCTATACGAGAGACTACTGTACATTTTAATATATATCTGACATTTTTATTGGAGCCAACGAGTGGAGTTCTGAAATTGTAATTTGGAAATTATATATTGTCATAGTTGTAGAAAGAAACAATATATTAAATATAAAGCGATTTTAATGGAAGTTAGATAAACTGAAAATCAGACAATTTAAAGGGAAAACTTAACTTGTTTATGGATGTATTTTCTAATGATATATTTTTTACAGGATGAAGGATCAGCTTTAACCAAAGATAAAGATAAGGATAAAGATAATGCTTCTAAAGAATGCGGTGGCGGACAAGCGAGCAAAACGCTCGAAGAGCGAAAACGTTCCTTGCTCGATCACCACTGGGCAGTTCCTAGCAAGGATCGATGTTCATTCTCTGTTGACGATGAACAGCAGGATTCTCTAAACTCGGATAAGGTACAGACCCTATTATAACGTTAAATCATTGCTTAATGTTATAGTTCGTTAATTTGAAAATATAACGGCATATCACCTTTTCAGGCAGAACCAGTGAAACCTAATGCCATTCCCGAAGACGAAGAGGGATCTCTAGTCAAACTGTCGTGTCATGACTCCGGCATCGACATCCGCGATCCTAATCCTCCGCTTCCGGTGGTTCAGCCAATTCCATCGAAGAAAGTCTACTCGGATGCAGACATAGTACTGTCCTCGGACTGGGTTCCTCCTATAACAATTGCACCGACGAATGTTACGAGCAATTCATTGGATAGCGGCTCCGCCATCAACGGCAGGAAGAAAGCTAGCTCGGTGTCCTTCAGTTTGGAGAGCAACGCCGAAGAGCAAGAAAAGGACGAAGATCATAAAGATGATGACAAACAGGAGACACGTAAAAATAAGGTACCGTCATGTCTGGCGATTAATTTGATTCCAGTTTAAGCAACTTCAGGGGTATTTTATAATATTCTTTATCACTGATTACGCGCGAAGTAAGAGCAACGGGACGTTTTTCAGATGATCAAACGGCTATCTTACCCATTGTCCTGGATGGAGGGTTTAACCGGGGAGAAGGAAGATGGCAAAACTGCTCTTGAGAAGGTCTCAAGTCTACCTAACAGCGCGGATGCTCATCATTCTTCCGTTTTCAGTAAAGTATTTTCAAGGTGAGTATCAGTGCTCGTATATCGGCCCTGAAAAAATCTGCATTTTCGATTAACTCGGTACTCTACTATCTTAAGAAAATGAAAGCCACAGCGGCATCGTAAACGCGGCTGTCCAATCCGCTTGCTGGGCATTTGATCGCGTACAGTGGATTATATCGAGTGACTTGCGTTTGTATTGCAACACGAGCCTTATGATAATCTATAAATTTGCAGCGAAAGCAATTCATGCTCCGAAAGAACGTCTTACAGGGATCAGTAAAATTCTGACGCAGTTTTTCTTCGGTTTTCGCGAATTAATCGCTTCCGCTAAGTTTCCTTAGCAGTCACGTAGTGAATGATTCGCAAAATAGAAGGTTATTTAGCCACTTGCGCACATCTGCTTTCTGCGTGTTAGGCAATCGTTATGCGGAGCGGTACTTACTCTTCCTTTCCTGCTCTAAGAGACTAAATCTTTTATTCGCGAGCGCACGTGGGAATCAGGGAAAGTTCCACCGAAACCCGTTCCCTTTGCTATTACGATTATCCTGCGATCGATTAACGTCTTAATGTCCTATTTGCATCGTAACTAACCACGAATGTGTAATGGTGGTGAACATAAGCTCGCCGATCAACCTGGTGAGTGACTTTAGCTCGGGCCTGTTCGCTAAAACCCCTAGCGAAGAGAGTGGCGGGGGCGGTAGGACCGGAGGCACTCCTCCTCTCACCGCCTCCTCTCTCTCCCAGGACAGCGTCAATCCCCAATTCTCTCCAGGAGGCCTCATCGGGTGAGTCTGATCCCTGCCTCCGTCCTACGTAACCCTTTCATATTTTTATCTATCTCTCTTGATCCAACCATCTATCTTCGCTATGTTCCTATCATATTCTTTGCCTTGGTTATTCCAGTCAACACAGTCACACATCTCGTCATGGAATCTCAGTTATTCGAGATGCAATCGTTACAAATTGACACGAATGGCGCGAAAACTCCACGAGTCGAGATCGAATCCGTAGTTTATAGAATACTTCATACAGACGATTTTCTTCAGAGATGAAGAACCTACCCAGATCTCTCGGTACGGTTATAGTCTCATACGGTACGGTTATAGTCTCAGACATTCAAGACGTTTTTGCTGTTGTCGAAGAATTTTATTAACGGAGGTAGTATTGAATATAAAGTAATTTTTGAAAATTAATCTGTATATAAAATTTATGAACGTTATGGGAGTTTGAATACTTCTTAACGTCGTTATAGTTACGATAGAAGAGAAATTAAACAGAAATAATGTATTATTTTATGTGTAAGAATTAATTAACAGATATTGCCATGTACCAATTGTGTTATTTAACTAACTGATTTTCATGCAATTTGCATCTATGGATTCATTGAAATTATAAATATCAAATAATCAATTGTTCAAAGTCTAAATTTTTGCGATATCTGTATAGTCACCAACTGAACCTGTTCATTTATGTTGAATACTTTTAATTGAATATATTCTGCTAAAAGTAGAAATAACTTAGATTTCATACATAAATCGCCGCTGGTGCATTTCTTGCTGGGTAATTTCGCCTTATATAGTAATGTTTGCGCTCGCTTTCCCTTATTTTTTATACGTATCGTTCCTCCCGATGTTAAGAAATAAAGGAAACTTGCCTAGATTCATGATATTCTCTTAGAATAAGCGTGATTGTTTTCAGCATCGTAGCCATACGGATAAATGTAAAAATTATGACCGTCTGTCTTGCTTACAGACAAACCACACAACATCCATTGAACACTGCGTCACCAACGTTATTAATTTTAATTTTACTTTCTCGCCGTATGATGGAACTGCATTTATCCTGAATGTTATCCCATGCTTACTGTTTATTTAGATATCTTTGGATTTTAAAGTTACGAATACCTGATTATTGTATCGGCTATTGAACCATATATACAAACCTGAACTCTTTATGGTCTTTATCTTTGCCTATTAAATATCAAATCTTGCTTAACATAGAATCATAAATGGTTAGCAAAATTGGAAAAAGTACATCACTGAAATGTCAAAAAATACTGAGCCAATTTTATCTTTTATGCCTTCTTGAATTTAAGTTCCTTAAGGTGAAGTGAAACACGTCGAGAAATTTGATCGATGTCGTTAAAAAAGATTTTTTTAAATACCTACGCTGCTGACGTTTGTTTTTATATTGACAGTTGTGCCGAATTACATTGAGTATTGTACTAAATGATATCCTCCATATGTTGTTTCCGTACAATATTTATAAAGAAATCGACGTAAAACTCCAGAAATACTCTGGATTTATGGTTTCCGATGCCCTAATTAACTGCAGAGTGCTACCCTGCGCCATCTGTGATTTCAGTGGCAACTAAATTTCTTCTCCGAGACTCGTGTCACCTTCGTTTTATCACAGAAACTCGTAAGACACTTTTTTTGCTTTTATCCCGTTGAAATTCTAATTTCTCAATTATTAGAGTGTTCCAAATTGTTGTACAATTTTCCTGACACTTTCGTTTCTCACATCGGAGCCTTCAATAATTGGATATTGATCGAAATATAAGAGCTCGGCGTCATTTTTGGTTCTAGTCTGGGCTAAGTTGAACAATTTGTTTCAAAAACCAAATTTCGAAAGTGTCAGGACAAGTCTTAGGCGTTCACGAGTAATGTGCTAAAGTTTCGGATAGTGTCCTTAAAAAAAAGTGTCTTATTTGAATTGACTGTTCTGAAGGGATTTCACTTCACCTTAAACTACATTCAAGCTGATAGCGCTTAGAAAAATTAACGGTGTGTAAATACTAGACTATTTTTAGCTAATCTTTACACTTGAGCACTCAGAAAACTTGTCAACAAGTGTTATCTAACGAAAGCTTGAAACTAGATTTTTACGATTTGAGAATGAAGCACTTTACAGTAAAGAAATCTGGTTAAGTACGCGTTGAAATGTCTTCATAAGTAATGACAGAATGTTGTACAATCGTCGTAACTTTGAAATGGTAGTTCCTTTTAGTAATCTGCAACTTGGTTAACCGAAATCTCCTTTCAGGCGCTCTTCGGTAGGCACATTCATAAGGCAACAACCTCTTACCTCATCTGGGAGTAGCAGTGTTGATAGTAGCAGGGGAAGCAAAACTTCAACGGCTCCGAAGTTGGACTACCGTAGTATGGTTTCCGCCGATGACATGCCAGATCTTTTCGCCAGCATCGACAGTGAGTTTCTTTATCTTTGTACACATAACATGACAACAGCACATTTGACGTAAATAGTCATTTGCTAAATTAATATCTCTTAAGGTGAAGTGAAACGCGTCGAGGAACTTGATCAACGTCGATAAAGAAGATTTTTCTAAATGCCTACGTTGCCGACGTTCGTTTTTATATTGACAGCTGGGTCGAATTATATTCTGTATTGTACCAAATGGTATATTCCACCTGTTATTTTCGTACAATAATTATAAAGAAATCGAAGTAAAACTCCAGAAATCCTTTGGATTCATGCCTTCTGGGGCCTTAATTCACTGCGGAGGGACCCCCTGCGCCATCTGTGATTTCCAGGTCAATTAAATTTTCACTCCGAGACCTCGTATTACCATCGTTTTAGCAAAGAAGCGCATACAACACTTTTTTTGCCTTTATCCCGTTCTAATGCGAGTTTATCGATTACCAGAGTGTTCTAAATTGTCGTAAAATTGTCCCGACCCTTTCGATTCTCATATCAGAGCCTTCGATAATTGTATATTGATCGAAATATGAGAGCTCGACGCCATTTTGGTTCTGGTCTGGACTAAGTTAAAAAATTCGTTTGAAAAATCCAAATTTTGAATGTGTCAGGACAATTCTTAGATGATCAGGAGTGATGTGCTAAAGTTTCGGACAGTTCGGTCTAATACCCTTAAAAAAGTGTTGTATTCGAATCGACTGATTCGAAGGGGGTTTCACTTCACCTTAATACGATTTCTTTTCATAATAAAAACTAACCGCAAGGATTATTTCTACTATCTGTTTATACTTGGGACTGAAATCAAATATATTATAGTGAATTTAAAAAGAAAAAAAAAATCAAGTTAAATGTTACAAAAATATTTAGGCAACTACCTAGTAATGCGTAAAACATAATTACGAGACGGTATTCTTCCGAAGCGTATTAAATTGCTTGCCTTGTTTAACGCATATTCGACCTTTAAATATCGATATTTTTTTATTTTTATAACATTCCACCTTTGTACTTCACATAAATGGATGATTGAAATATCTTGTTGTGACTAAACGACATCTGGTGAAACGTAATTATAATAGTAAAAAGGTGTTTAGCAAAAAATTCATTTTGCACCAAAAGTGTTGTTGTTGTGAATTACACGAATCGTTCCGAAACTTAGTCTGTAAGTAAAACGTACACAACGTTCAAAAGTCTAATATTCACTTTGTAATAACTTAGAAATGTTTAACGGAAGTAGTAATATTGAGAAGATCGGAGAGAATGGGAGGATACTTATTTGTCAACCCATATCTCTTATTCAAGTAAATCTGTAATCAACCAAATAGTGAGTATTTCTTACTGACATATGAGCCGCTCAGTGCACACATTGATTAACTCCATAAAACAAAAAGTTGAGAAATGCGATGAAGTAATGTAGATTCTTTTTTAAAATTCCTATTATAATATAACTTCAAATATATAATGTAGAATACATAAATACAGTTATAGTTTTCATCTAACGGTATATAAAATTAANAATATGACAAACTACCTCGGTAAACAAATGTGGATTATTATAAGCACCCTATTTATTACGGTGCCACTCGGCAATGACGACTTAAACTTAAGGGAACACTTAAAAATTGAAATTCACCATTTATTCGTTCATTAAAACAAAGTTGTGCAGAAGTTGCCACAAACACGAAAGGATAACTTTGCAACTTTGTAAGTAATAATTCGGACTAGAAACTGCTATAACGGGTATGAAAAAGATGCAAAATTGCAAAAGTTTTATATAGTGAGGCACCTTATACAATATTGTATAAAAATATTTTTTTTCTCGTAAATTAATTGTGAAATTTAGGATACTGAAGTAGGATACTGGACAAAGATCGCATTATTTTTTAATTATTTATGTGTATGATATGAAAAAGATTACTGTTTTACAATAATGTACAAACTTGGTATTCATAAAAAAATGAAGATTTTTTAATAACAAAGTAGGTCTTTAATAGGTTAAAGTGTTACACTGAAAGAGGTAATAATTATAAAAAGTCTTAAAAATTATTTCTTGATTTTTAAATCAAACTAGTTTGATATAGATGCTCTTAATTCTGTCAGTATACTTACTTTTTTTAACATCTTCATTATAGAAAGGTTTTTTTTTTAAATACTGTTCTTTAAAATGATTAGTGTGAATAATATTACTTTTCTAAAGGTAAACATTTTTTATCAATGCTTTGTAGCTCCATTTTTTAAATTTCATTCGTTTTAGGCCCATAGAAAAAGTCAGTTTGAAGAGTATGAAAAGGGTTAGAATTAATCTCTTCGTTACGTATGTACACATTGAAATTATTGTAATAATTTTGTTTTTTTGTAGGTAAAGAGATACTGCATGTTCTTTAGTTTCTATGTCTTTGCAAATATCACAAACACATTTTACTACCTACTTTAATTATGTTTTAAATGAACAAACACTGACTGTCTCAATAAAGCAACTATTATGCATCTTTTTCCGATCCGTTGAAACAGACAAACGGAGGAATTTATCCTCATATCTTTATGAAGAAATGCAAGCGAAAATGATAACAGAATCGTTGAATAAGAATAGAGAGAAAACGAGAGTCGCTTCGGATCTTCATTTGCTGACATGAATTTTATTGCGTGAACTTCGTTCTGGCATAACCCAATGTTTTATTTTTATACCGATGTATGAGCATACCATTTCTGGAATTGCGCATCGAATTATGCAGAAAGGTTCTCGAGCCGCAATAAAGTTTACAAATATGCATTTATGCCTCGTGGCAACTCTCATCTACTCTGTGGTAAAAGACACTTGAACCCGAGGATCATTAAAACATGTGGGATTAATAAATCGGATATAAATATAGTGACTAGAAAGAGCATAATTTATGAACACCGTACATGACTTCATTATTCCTTTCGACTGTAGTGCACTGGTAGCCGGTTCTGCAATAGCGAAAGAGCAGTAATATTCCAAAATTGAGACTGATATTCATCTTATTGCTGTACGGAACTTCATTGTAAAAAACTGTATGGCCATTGCATACACGTACTTGGCCCAAAACTCTACCGGGTTTTTCAATGAACCTATGGAACCAACACTTTTCACAAAATAAAATCAAATACAATCATATCTAGGTGGAAGAAAAATTAAAAAGTCTGTGCATCTTTGTGTCCAATTATTTTGAAATTTGCTGCATTTTCGGGAAACACATAGAAAAGTACAAGGGAAAAAACATGATGCAGGGATTCAAAGTCGTACATGTAGAGTGCACAACATCCGCTCAGCGCAGCTTTTTAGATAAATTATTTTCCAGGCAACATATCGTGTTTTCAATTTGAACCGTTGTCGATGAAATGATAAGCTTGCTCGTATATTAAGGTGAAGTGAAACACGTCGAGAAACTTGATCAACGTCGATAAAGAAGATTTTTCTAAATGCCTACGTTGCCGACGTTCGTTTTTATATCGACAGCTGTGTCGAATTATATTGTGTATTGTACCAAATGGCATATTCCACCTGTCGTTTTGGTATAATAATTATGAAGAAATCGAAGTAAAACTCCAGAAATCCTCTGGGTTCATGCCTTCTGGGCCCTAATTGACTGCGGAGGGACCCCCTGCGCCATCTGTGATTTCCAAGTCAATTAAATTTTCACTCCGAGACCTCGTATTCCCATCGTTTTGACATACAAGCGCATACAACACTTTTTTTGCCTTTATCCCGTTAAAATATGAGTTTATCGACTACCAGAGTGTTCTAAATTGTCGTAAAATTATCCTAACCCTTTCGATTCTCATATCAGAGCCTTCGATAATTGTATATTGATCGAAATATAAGAGCTCGACGCCATTTTGGTTCTGGTCTGGACTGAGTTAAAAAATTTTTTTGAAAAATCTAAATTTTGAATGTGTCAGGATAATTCTTAGATGATCAAGAGTGATGTGTCAAAGTTTCGGACAGTTTGGTCTAATGCCCTTAAAAAAAAGTGTTGTATTCGAATCGACTGATTTGAAGGATGTTTCACTTCACCTTAAGAGACGGAACCCTCATTACCTCGTGGAGATAACAGTAAAAATGTGGAAGTTATCGTTAAAAATCGATTGGTGTAGATGTCATGTAGGTAGTAATATTGCGATTCATGTTCACAATCGATTCTATTATCATAACGGGTGCAGTAACCAATTGTTATCCACTTGTTTCTTCAAATCTTCAAAATTAAATCATATTAAAAATGACATTATGATTAAGTTTCTTGTAACGATGTGCATACATACGCTTAAATATTTAAGAATAGGAGGTACATCCTGCATTACTACGACGCATCGTACTATTATATTTGACTCTAGATTTGAAGAAACGACTACTTCGTTTCACCTAGTGTAGAAAATTGCTCGAATTCTGTCAAAACGGGCAGATACTTTTTCTTTGTTTTATACAATTGAATTCATTTGACAGAATTCTAGCACATCGTGTTCGGCTTCGAGAGATATTATGCAAGACAATTGTGATCTCTCGGTACCGAACGCCATCGTATCTCGTGTATCATGAAATTTATTGTGTTGAAGCTGTGTAACCTTTCAAGCAGTTTCATCAATTTTGACTAAGGTAACCATGTAAACCTTGCTGCTAGATTATCTTTTAATGCATCTTTATGTATCTTGTTAGATCGCGTTCTCCGTACTAATCGTCCGAACAAGAGTTCTATGAACAAATCGATTAATTTCCTCGATAAAAATAAAAGTATACACCCATACTTTTTATTCTTTATCACGAGCTACCGGTGTTATCGATTAGACGTGAAATGTACGGAACCAGCATCGTAGATTTCATGATACGCGGATGATGGAATCATACTAATCCAGTAATGTCATCTGTTTCTGTTGTCCCTCTAGTCCAAGCACTTAATTTCCTCGATTTCGATGACCTCGGTAGGTTCACACTGTATTTGCTTGCTCTCTGCCCATTTAATGCCTAAATCCCCCTCCGTCCGTCTCTTTAATTTCGTCTCCTTCGCTAGCTGCCATGGATTCTTCGTCCCGGTTTCTGTCCAGTGCATTCTTACAGGCTTTTCGTTTTATGTTCGGAACTTGCGGGAAAAGTCTACGAACCCTTGGAGGACACATCTCGAGAACTTCGAAACACCCGAGCGTTTCTGTTCAGTTCGGCTGCTGCACTTGCACATCACTACAACTGTTACCGATAATTATTACTAAAAGCTACCATTGCTCCCACCGTAACTACTACTACTGCTACCGTTACCACTCCGAAGCAGTCTTTTCTATGTACAATTCTTTCGATCGAACCTGCTATACTATATGACACCTTGCCCTACGCATCATTGCCTCGAGTTATCTCCGAAAGCGACTCCATACTTGTAAAGGATCACTGTAAAGCATGTCGCGTGCGTGTGTGCGTATGTGTAAGCGCACGTGACCCTTTGCTACAAGGTGCTCGGTGCCGAAACACCTCCCAGGTGTAACATTCTCCATTCGCGAGGTCCTGGAAAAGATTTCATTCGGCTGAATTCTCCGACTCGTCAACCGGCGTGTATATTTTGCATTTCGTGTTGTGTGAGAATTAATCTCTTGGTCCGGAAGAGATACGCTTTGAATCTCGGCGAGATCGTTTCTCGAAGAGGCATGTGCACGAAGAAACTAGTAGCTGGTTACATCAACGTCGCGAGGTGGTCTTTATTTTATACACCATCGCGTCCGAAGTTCAAGCCTTAACGTTTATTAGGAAACATTATGTTGGTACTTCGAGCTACCTCTTCGCGAACGAACTTCTCCAAACCGTACCCAAATCCCGAGGGTCGTGAATGTATTAATGAATACTTTTCTCATCGATCAATTGTAACAGAATTGATACCCCGGCCTGCGCGTTCCTGTGAGCATCCTCCTCTCTATCTCAGACTGCGCACCGGGAGGCCGAAGGACAAGAAGATCCCAAAATCTACGCCGATCATGAGCTACGGCAAGAAGAAACTTCAACCCGAGTACTGGTTCAGCGTTCCACGAGACAGGTAAGATGCAAAAAGCTGTTACAACTTACAAGGAAACATTCCCAAGTGTCCGCCTCCGATCTTATTGAGTTTCATATATGTTGAAGAACACAAAAATCTAAGAGACACGTGTTTTTTTATATCTGCATGGTCCGCATGTAATGGGTGAAACAACCCCCCAAAGTTTGGCAAAAATTCGATTTGTATAATATTTTTCATTGAAGCAATGGAGGGATTTCGACGAAACTTGGTATAAACGTATTCTGTATAAGGACGGTGAAAACACAATATTGTCCAGCAATGCTACAACACCCCCAAGGGGGTGAACTACCCTTCAGGCGACATTTTTTTCTAATATCCATTAAACAAGCACTCCTACTTAAGTTCCACTTACGCGATGTGATTGCTCGCAAAAAATTAAGAAATACGTGTTTTTTGCTTTTTGCCAATAAACATTTACACATCGGTTGTAAACAATGAATGTAGGTGGTATTAGGGTATATCCCGACTACCTTTATTGGGTTATATCGTGACCAATTCATCGTACATAAGTCGTGTCAACGTGGTAATTCTTCAAAATGTCAT